>NW_020174050.1:1876278-2134934 GCF_003031525.2 Neophocaena asiaeorientalis asiaeorientalis
AAAAAAAAAAAAAAAAAAAAAAGAAGGTGTTTTAAAAACTCTTCTGGGGGCACATTGACTTTTGAACTCACTGCAGCATACAGAGCTAATCTGTATGCTCCTAGGGTATATATATGACTACACCTGACATAATGTATATCTGGATACTATGAAGAAAATTCTAGCTTACAGACACAGCTTTTTCAACAACAAAAATTGCAAATTTACCTGCATATGAAAAGTCTATATTATGGTCGGAAGGCCATACATTGCTGACAGGTCTGCAATGGTTATTCAAGACTATTAATCCACTAATTCCAAAGTAACAGTAGTAATAATGTTACCACTAGAAGTGGAGCAGAGCAATAGAAAACATCACAGCAAAGAAATTCACACTCTTTAACAGAGGTTTGTATTACTGTTTTCATCAAAAGTGGCATGCCACAAACCAAACAACTCACCAAAATTAGATTTTGGTTTATTCCCCTGTATTTAGGGTTATTATTTATTAACCCTATAATCCATCTCTCAAAAGCAATGAGATATTAGTATAAAATTAGGTTCAAGTTTATTGGTAATAGAGTTTTCAAATGAACACAGTAAGAGTACTTACAAAACAGTAGTTTGAAGATAGTGATGACTTAGTGTCTAATAAAATAAATGCTGAATTTCTATAAAGATGATGGATTATCAAGCTTTATGACTGATATTATATACAGTTTTGAAGATTATTGTGTTCTAGGTTTTGAAGATAATTAAAATCTTTATTGTTTGTGTTTGTTACACAGTATGGTCTTCATTGAACATAAATTTCCATTAGAATTCTTATGTTTTTTCTCTTTTGGCTGCATATGAATACTCAATGAAATATTCTGACATATCCTGGAAAATCTGTCTTTAGTGTATGCATAAGAATGGCATTGTAATTCCTTCAATATTAGTTTTTGCTTTATATTTTGTACCAGTTATTTCATCAAATGATTTATTTTCACATAGTTTTGTTACCTGTGTAGGAATTCATGTAAATTAATTTTACTTTACTATTTTAATTTGTACCAATGTTTACTGAGATATTTTCTCCCCTGCATGTTCTGTGTAAATTTTTCCACATTTATTTTATCTTGTGGATTGCTTTTTAGTCCCCAATATTCGTTGAGATACAGTGCTAGTATGTGTTCTATATGTGGTATGGAATTCAATTTACCAGTAGATTTATTATATTTTATTGGCTGTTATGTGTCACTATGAATATATTTCTTTTCAGCTATATGATTTTATACTTTTGTATAATTTATTGAAAATTACTGTATACTCAGAATTTACAACTTCCTACTGAGTTCTGGTATACTGCACAATGTGGCTTATGACCAAAAGAACATCAAAAGAACACAGAGCCAGTATGAAGAGGCTCCCATCAACTAAAGATGAAACAATCTGAGCACAAAAAAATTTTGAATGCTAATGACTAAACATATCAACTATATAAAACTCATGTAAAGGAGAGAAAGCTGCTCCCTCTCTCCTTCTCCCCTCAAAAAACAGAACAGTCCCAGATTTGTATGGAACCACAAAAGACCCCAATTAGCCAAAGCAGTTCTTGAGGAAAAGGACACAGCTGGAGGCATCACACTTCCTAAGTTCAAACTATATTACAAAGCTATAGTAATCAGAACAGTAGGATATTGGCATTAAAAACAGACACATAGATCAATGGAACAGAATAGAGAGCTCAGAAATAAGCCCACACATACATGGTCTAAACATATATGGTCAATTAATTTACAATGAAAGAGCCAAAAATATACAATGGGGAAAGGACAATCTCTTCAATAAATGGTGCTGGGAAAAGTGGACAGCCAGATGCAAAAGAATGAAACTGGAACACTATCTTAGACCATACATAAAAACCAACTCAAAATGGATTAAAGGCTTGAACATAAGAAGAGCTGAAACCATAAAACTACTACCTAGAAGAAAATATATGAGGTAAGCTCCTTGATATTGGTCTTGACGATGATTTTTTGGATTTGACAACAAAAGCAAAGGCAATAAAAGCAAAAATAAACAAGTGGGACTATATCAAACTAAAAAGCTTCTGCATAGCAAAGGAAACCATCAACTAAATAAAAAGGCAACCTATAGAATGGGAGAAAATATTTGCAAATCATGTATCTGATAAGGGGTTATTATCCAAAATATATAAAGAACTCATATAACTCAACAGGAAAAAAACAAAAAAAAAAACACAATCTGATTTTAAAATGTGCAGAGGACCTGAACAGTCATTTTTTCAGAGGACATACAGATGGCCAACAGGTACATGAAAAGGTGCTCAACATCACTAATCATCAAGGAAATGCAATTTACTGTTAGAATGGCTATTACCAAAAAGAACACAAATAACAAGTGTTGGCAAGGATGTGGAAATAAAGGAACCCTCATGCACTGTTGGTGGAAATGTAAATTGATGTAGCCACTATGGAAAACAGTATGAAGATTCCTCAAAAAATTGAAAATAGAACTACCATATGATCCAACAATTTTACTTCTGGGTATTTATCCAAAGGAAATCAAAACACTAATTTGAAAAAATATCTGTTCCCCCTTGTTCATTGTGGCATTATGTACAACAGCCAAGACATGGAAACAACCTAAGTGACTACAGATGGATGAATGGATAGAGAAAATGTGGTGTGTGTGTGTGTGTGTGTGTATATATATATATATATATATACACATATATATATATATATATATACACAATGGAATATTATTCATACCAAAAAAGAAGAAAATCCTGCCAGTTTCAACAACATGGAAGGACCTTGAGGATATTATGCTTAGTGAAATAAGTCAGACAAAGACAAATACCATATGATCTCACTTATATGTGGAATTAAAAAAAAAAAAAACCAAACTCACAGATACAGAGAACAGACTGGTGGTTGCTGGGGGTGGGAGTGGGGTGAAAGTGCGTGTGTGGAGGGTTGGCAAAATGGGTGAAGGTAGTCAAAATGTACGAACTTTGACTTATAAAATAAGTCCTGAGGATGCAATGTACACCATGGTAACTATAGCTAATGATACTGTATTTTATGTTTGAAAGTTGCTAAAAGAGTAGATTTTTTAAAGTTCTCATCACAAGGGAAAAGAATTTGCAAATACGTGTGATGATGGATGTTAACTAGATTTACTATGGTGATCATTTCACAATATACACATATATTGAATCATTAAGTTGTACACCTGAAACTAATATGTTAATTATATCTCAATTAAAAAAGATTTATAGTATGTATATGAATATGTATGTATATAAGTATATGAATAAACATAA
This sequence comes from Neophocaena asiaeorientalis asiaeorientalis, assembly GCF_003031525.2. NCBI lineage: Eukaryota > Metazoa > Chordata > Mammalia > Artiodactyla > Phocoenidae > Neophocaena > Neophocaena asiaeorientalis. Next base: position 1,879,595 of record NW_020174050.1, read on the forward strand.
GATTGGAAGTAACACAAAAACCAGGAAAAGGAAAAATAAAATAATTTGTTCAGTGTTTTTATTATTTTTTATATATTTATTGGAGTATAATTGCTTTACAATGTTGTGTTAGTTTCTGTTGTATAGCAAAGTGAATCAGCTATACGTATACATATATCCCCATATCCCCTCCCTCTTGGGCCTCCCTCCTACCCTCTCTATCCCACCCCTCTAGGTGGTCACAAAGCATTGAGCTGATCTCCCTGTGCTATGCAGCAGCTTGCCACTAGCCATCCGTTTTACATTTGGTAGTGTATCAGTGTTTTTATTTGGTTTGCAAATAGATTCCTTTTTGTATTCTACTAAAATTAAAAAAAAAAAAAACATACAAGACGCCACTGAAAGTAACCAGGGGACTGACTTCCCTGGTGGCGCAGCAGTTAAGAATCCACCTGCCAGTACAGGGGACACAGGTTCAAGCCCTGATCCAGGAAGATCCCACATGCCACGGAGCAACTAAGCCCATGTGCCACAACTGCTGAGCCTGCCCTCTAGAGTCCACAAGCCACAACTACTGAGCCAGCGGGCTGCAACTACTGAAGCCTGTGCAACTAGAGCCGGTGCTCTGCCACAAAAGAAGCCACTGCAATGAGAAGCCCGTGCACCACAATGAAGACCAAACACAGTCAAAAATAAATAAATAATAAAGATCCCAACTCAAAGAAAAAAAGTAACAAGGATGCCAACCCAACTCCTTATTCTGAATATTAGCTATTAAAATAAAATATTGAGCATTTATTTTGCCTTATTCCTGGCTTTCCTTTACATCAGAGCAGACAAACAGCCGTAAATGATAAGAAAATTCTGACTATTAAATGTGCAAGAAGGGCGTCCCTGGTGGCGCAGTGGTTGAGAGTCCACCTGCCGATGCAGAAGACACGGGTTCATGTCCCGGTCCGGGAAGATCCCACATGCCGCGGAGCGGCTAGGCCCGTGAGCCATGGCCGCTGAGCCTGCGCGTCCGGAGCCTGTGCTCCACAACGGGAGAGGCCACAACAGTGACAGGCCCGTGTACTGGAAAAAAAAAAAAAAAATGTGCAAGAAATCATAGCATTAGAAAAATCATCATTTTGTAACTCCTATTGTAATATTTGAGCCAGGAAAAGATCATTAGTGGATGAAAGCATTAGATGAAAGGGTTTATGAGGAATTTTATAATGGAGGCATCAGCTTGTCGCCACCGGAACTCAATGATCAATCTTAGCATCATAAAAGTGGGACAACCAGATGTTGTATGCTTCCTGCTGTGATATAATATGAAGCATCCAATTCTACCTTTGAAATACTTTTACCAATAAACAGTCATCTATTAAAACTCCCAGAGCTAACTTCCAATCAAATGTAATACGTTAACTTAACTTGGATGAAGCAAATGTAGCAAAATCATGATAATTACTGAATCTGGGTGTAAAGTACAGAGGGAGTCAATGATCTATTTTTCCTAATTTTGTGTATATTTTAAAACTTTATAATTGAAAATAACCATTTAACAGAATCAGGATGTTACATTCTTATATATCTTAACCCCCCAAAATATTGCCCCTTAGTGGTATACAGAGGCTAATCAGACCCTAAAACATTATGAGAGGGATGATTTTTCAATCTGATATTTATTGGAGTTGGCACCAGCCAACAATAAGAATTGCATTTTTCACTGAAATTTAAGGGGCCAAAGTAAATGACCAGAGACAATAGCCCAGCTACAGCAGAAATAAATTGAACCCATAATGACTGTTACCAATAATGATAACATTTATTAAGTGCATATTCTGTGCTGGGCACTGTGCTATGTACTTTACCTCATTTCAATTATGATCATCACAACATAGTGAATATTGATATCTTCAGTTTAAAGATCAACTAAGGCTAAGAAAGATGTTAATTATTTTGATAAGATCACAGAGCTAGAATACAGAATTCAAACCCAGCACTTACACCACAAAGATCATATTTTTAATTCTACACCAGGGGCAGTCTGTACTCATATCCATGACCCCATTCCCCACAACCCAATATTTCCCACAAAACCACAAAGAGTTTATTGCAAGCATGGTTAATGTAAATACATAATGATGTACTCCTCTATAGTTTCAAGAAAGAAAAGTATACAATCTCAGCATCTGAATCTCTCTACTTTATGAGTTTTGGAGGGAGAAAAAAACTGCTTTCCACTATCGTGATTAAAAATGCAGGTGTTTACTTCCTCAATTTCCCTTGAGCTAGGGCATGAGCTATGCCCTACACTCTAGCATGTAACACATTTGCCCCAGATATGGAATTGAGGACCAGTAGACCAAAGAAGCAAGGAACGTGAAGAATTCTCCCTGGTGGCAGTGGTTTTTGCAGCAAGGTTGAGTGTCCTGGGCTGCATGTGCCTTGTCCAATGTCCAAAGCCACTGGTTTCAAATGTGTAAACTGCAGGCTTCAGTGCTCAGTCAGAGTAGCAGTGGGTCCTCAAGAGCAAATATGAAGCATGATATTAGACTATGCTGTCTGCATAGCCTCCACACTGTTTCCCTAAACCTCTTGGTGATTCTGTGACTTACACAATACCCATTTAATAAGTGTCTTTTCTGCTCATACAGCCACAGTGAATTTCTTGCTAACTAAAAACATTAGCTGATTTACCAAAAGAGAATCAATTTAGATCCTAATGTCAAAGTATACACCAAAATAAATGCCAAATGAATGAACGGATTAACTGTTTAAAAAATAATATATCTAAAATGAAGAAAATGTAGGTGAATATATCTGAATAGGAAAGTTCTTTGTGGCATTTCAAGTAAAAAATGTTTGCATGAATAAAAGAGTTTTATAATTTAAAGATTATATAAACAATAAGCTGAAAGAAATATTTGCAACCTTTATGGTACAGTTGTACTATTATATAATATATATATATAATGTTTTACAAGTTAAGAATATAAACATCAATCAGTAAAATGACAAAGAATATGAATAGAAAACTAACAAAAGAAAAAATATGAGCCAATATACATACGAGAAACTATTCAAGCTCACTCAATAATGATAAAAACCCACAAGTAACCCAGAATTCCCATTCATTTGTGCAACAAATACCATGTGCCTTCTGTGTGCTATTTTAAGTGACAATAACACATCAGTGACCAAAGATAAGTCAGTGATACTGTTCTGCTATCATCTCAAACCTCCTCTAGGGCTGTCATTAATCGTCACAATAGCCAGTTGTATTTTTCACTTACTTTTTTTCTTGCCTAAAATCTGGTGAGAATATTTAATGATCAGGAAAGTACTCAAAAGGCAGAGAATGAGAAATGAGCAATTATACATAATAATCTACAAAGTGGATAAACATATGGGAATAGTTACATGAAATTTATCAACCTAATGAGTAAGCGAACAATGGTCAGGAGGTGAAAAAATTAGTTACTCCCAAATATAAGTCAAAAAGTAAGTCATTTTCTAGGAAAAAAATGAGGCAGACATGCTATTTTAATTTATGTCTATGAATTGCTTACTCAGACTCCAAAATTACTCAGAGGAAATTGCAGTATGTGACAAACACTCAAATATTCCCCACAGTCCTACAAACTCTGTACTTGACCTCATTTATCTTCTCTGCAGTGGTGATTTATGCTGGAAATAAAAGTATGCCTTGATTGTTGATTTTCATTTCTAAAACTACAAATTTATCTTTAACTTGGTGTGGTCGGTCAATCACTTAGGAGGGACCAATTTAGCCCTCACGGCTGTGATACATTACGGAAGGAAATTCTCAGAAAGCTATAGGTCATTGGTGATACATTTCATTGTATGACTTTACTGAACTATTCCTAGGGTTCATGGGCCCTGGGAAAGATGTTCACTCCAGGGTATCAATTACATGTTTTAAACTTATCCAGCAGTTTGTGATTTTCTGAGTTTCATTTTTAAAAAGTAATAATTAGATAAGAGTAATTAAAATATGTTGAATTATGGAGTGTTAAATATTAGTTTAGCAATCATGTAGTACAAATCTCTACCAACCATAGCCATTGACCCTTTCTCCCTCAAATGCTGACTTATTTCAATTCAACCTGGATTCAGGTTCATCACCACCTTCCATAAGAAGCCTGAACAAGCTTGGTTTATAGCAACAAAGGTTGCATGATATATCCCCTTTGTTCTCACCAAAGAGAAAAATGTCAACATAATTTTGAATTTGATAAAGTCCATTAATCTAAAACCAGCTAAGTTTCCACTTGAAGTAAATAGTTTTATTGACATTTTCAAGACTTAAAAATATAAAAATATTTAAATGATGTATTCATGAATAATTTAGGATATTACATTCGTTTTCTATTGCTGTGTAACAGTTTACCACAAATTCAGTGGTTTAAAATATCCATGTATTATCTCACAGTTCCATAAGTCAGAAGTTCAGATGGGCTCCCCTAGGATCTCTGCTTATAGTATCCCAAAACCAAAATCATGGTGTCAGCCTGGCTAGGGAAAAAAATCCATTTCCAAGTTTATTAGGGCTGCAATAATAAAGACTAAGTGTCTTTAAACAATGGAAATTTATTTTCTCACAGTTCTGGAAGCCAGAAGTCAAGATTTGCTGCCAGGAGCCGTGATTTCTTCTGAGGCTTCTCTCTTTGGCTTGCAGATAGCCATCTTTTCTTTGTCTTCAATTTGTCTTCCTCCTGTGCATGTTTGTGTCCTAATTTCCTTTTCTTACTGTATCAGATTAGGGCCCACCCTAATGACCTCTCATTCTAATTAAATTACTTCTTTAATCATCCTATCTCTAAATACAGTCACATTCTGAGGTACTGGCTGTTAGGGCTTCAGCATATAATTTTATGGGACACTATTTAGTCTTTAACAAAGCTAAATCAGCTTGCTGATAGAATTCAGTTCTTTGCAGTTGTAGGTCTGAGGCCCCCTTTTTTTTAAATGGCTGTCAACAGGGGACAAGTCATGGCTCTCGAGGCCACCCATGTTCCTTTTCACCTGATTCCCTTAGTCCTCAAACCAGCCTCCGGTCCTTGAATATTTATACGTCAAATCTCCCTAACGTTTCCTTCTGCTATCAGCTGGAGAAAACTCTCTGCTTTTAAGGGCTCATGTGATTAGATTAGGTCCAGAAAGTAAACCTCCCTATCTTAAGGTCAACTGTGCTGAATAATATAATTGTGGCAGAAACAACTCAAACTCACAGGTTCCAGGGATTAGCACAGGACATCTTTGGAAGGCCATATATTAGAAATTCTGCTTACCACAAATACTGAAGTTACATTTTCAACAAATGGGTCATTTTGGCATGGCAAGAATTAAATATATAATGAAAGACATGAACTGGCCTAAAAGAATGTGGGTATGAGGAAGTTCTCCTGTGTGATTCTCATCACCTTCACTGGATATTCCTTGAAGTTAGCAGATGGAAAAACAAGCTCTGTGTTCTGTACTCTACACAGAATTTTACCAATGCTCTAAGCTAGTCCATAATATCTGAAGACAGTTTTAAATTTGGAACAGCAATAGAGCCACTGGCTAAACTTAGAGCCAAGAACATAACAAATAACAATTTAAAGATGGTTTTTCAGATATTCAAAAAACACCCAATTTCATTTTCCCAATTGTCTAAATTACTCCCTGTTACTTGCTGAGGTGGTTACACAAGAATATACTTTCATGCATACTTCACTGAGCCCATATGTATACCACATTTGATAAAAAACTAATCACGTAGGCTCTAAACAATTAACATGCTAATGGGAGAGGGTGACTGGTGGTGGGATTATGGAGGGGAAAATGCACAAATTTATGTTTCAATGTCACATGATTCATAACTGAAATAAAACTTTGCTGGATTTTTCATCATCTCTTAACCAGATTATTCCAATAGGCTTCTTACTGGTCTCTTTTACTCCAATCTTGTTCTGTCTCCCTCCAATCCATTCCCTACACTGTTGCCAGAGTGATCTTCCCCCTAATATTCCCTACTACCGAGAAGGTGAAATCCAAACTCCTTAGCATGGCACATGTTATCCATGAATCCCTAATGGTCTTCAACTATTTTTCCAGGCCCATTTCCTGTCATGGCACTCTGGTACTCATGCTCTAGCCAAATGATATACAAGTGTTTCTGTAAGCACACTATTTTTTACCATTTTATTCTCAGGATGTAATGGATATTACTAGAATGTGTTAAATGAATAACTTATGTTCTGACCTACCTCTGTACATTTCTATTATGTTGGTACTTAACAGAAATTCTCACTCTAGTGCCTATTGTTTCTCTTTGAATTCTCATTCATGCTACCAAATCCTGCTCAAGTGTCATCCTTTGCTGAAGCTTTTCCTGATCACTACCTCCATCCTACAGTGGGTTTAATTATTCTCTAATTAATCCCACTTTGTGTATCCTTGCGAATTCTTTAGCACATAAATCACACTTTAATCATACATTTTTATGTTCTTTTTGTGATCCAAAGACCAACAGTATCAGCATCACTTGAGAACTGTTTAAATTTTGGGTTCCCACCTCGGAGCTGCTGAATCAGAAAATTTGCAGGTGGGGGAGGTTAAGCAAGCTCTTCAGATGATTCCGATAAAATTTGAGAACCTACTGTCCTAAGGACCTGCCTTATTCATATCCTTACTCATAGCACAAAGTAGATAATAAGCAAATGTTTACTGAGCTGAACTTTAGCTTCTAAGCCTTTAATTTAGTACAAACATCACTAGTCTTCTGGATGACTTCCCCAGATAAGATTCTCAAATGTTTAGAAAAAAAAAAAAAAGACAGAGATTTGAAAGTTAATTATTGACCCTGAACTAATTTATTTTGGCAATGAAACTAGTAAAAAATATATACATATATAAAGTTGTGATGAACTTTTCCAAATAATCTTTATAAGAATGTTTACAGAATATGTCCAAAAAACATGGGACCAATGACAGAATTTAGTGCCAATTTATTTTTTCCTTTAAAAAAATTGTCTCTAACCATAAATTTAAGTTATGTGAGGGTCATGAAGTTGTTGGCAGGAATAGTCTCTCATTGAAACGTAGAATTTGGTTGTTGTAGTAGTTGTTGTGAGTTTCTCTTTACCACAAGAAATTATGTGCTGAGCTATGAATCTTAGGCATCTAGGGAATTAAGAAATGCTGTGTCTCTCGCCATTTACCTCCAAATAGCATCCTATTCTAACAAGAATGATACTATTAAATGAAAGAAATTAATTCTCTTCTGGTTGAAATCACCATTGCCTAGTTATCTGACATTGTTTTTTTCCAAAGGAGCCTAAAGGAATTAGAAGCAATCAAAAGTAGAGCCTGGAATGAACCAACATAACAAAACAGAAACAGAGCCATAGTCACAGAGAACAACAGGTAGTTGCCAAAGGGGGTGGGGGATAAGTGAAATAGGTGAGGGAGATTAAGAGGTACAAACTTCCAGTTATAAAACAAATGAGTCACAGAGATGAAATGTACAGCATGGGGAACATAGTCAATAAGAATGTACTATCTTTATATGGGGACAGATGGTAACTAGACTTATGGTGATCATTTTGAAATGCACAGAAATATCGAATCACTACATTGTGCACCAGGAACTAACACAGTCTTATACTTCAAAAAGAAACAAACAAACCCCTAGAAAAAGACACAGATTTGTGATTACCAGAGGTGGGTGCAGGGCAGGGAGGGCAGGCAGGGAGTGGATTGTATGAAGGTGGTCAAAAGGTACAAACTTCCTGTTGTAAGACAAATAAGTACTACGAATGTAAGGCACAAGATGATTAACATAATTAACACTGCTGTACGTGACATATGAAAGTTGTTAAGAGAGTAATCCTGAGTTCTCATCACAAGGAAAAAATATGTTTTCTTTTTCTTTTATTTTGTATTTATATGAGATATGGATGTTCACTAAACTTATTGCGGTAATCATTTCATGTTGTATGTAAGTCAAATTATTATTCTGTACACCTTAAACAGTGCTGAAGATCAATTATATCTCAATAAAACTGGAAGAAAAAAAAGAACAAATTTCAACAAAAAATTTTTAATAAAAAACTTTTTTTAAAAATTTTTTTAACATCTTTATTGGAGTATAATTGCTTTACAATGGTGTGTTAGTTTCTGCTTTATAACAAAGTGAATCATCTATACATATACATATATCCCCATATCTCCTCCCTCTTGCGAGCCTGAAAGCAGCAAATGCTCTCAATTCAATCCCTGGTATTACATTAACCAAGTAATAGTAAATAAGGAAATTATTTGACCAAGTAGTAACCTAGCATTCTTGAACACTGCTTCTGGCACTTTCTTTGCTTAAGACTAGTACATATATCCAGAATACTATGAACAGTTCATTACTGATAACATTCCCCTGGTATAAATCAACACTTTTAATATTCCGCCCTGTGAAAGAGAAGATCAGAGCAGGAGGAGAAAGGTCTTTCATACCTATGATGAGCCTCCTCTCTAGAATGTATTATACCCACCAGCACCAACCAATCCATCAACACTTCCTATCCCTTTATGAAAAGAGCTACTCTTTGTTCCACGAAAGTTAAAGATCAACACAGAAGCACCTGAGGTTGAGGTTAACTTTCTGAGCTGGCAAGAGGGATGTACAGAGCCTCCATGTTCTCGTTCCTCTGTCTTTCTGCTTATCAACTAAAAAAAAAAAAAATGGTCATGCAAATTTCAGCTACAGAGAAATAATACAGGAATTTTGATAAGAGAAGAGCTACAGACTAATAAATCTTTGTCTAAAGCATTCACGTCCTTAGAAGGGATTAAGAAACAAAGTTTTACTCCCTGCAATCAAACGAACAAGATTCCAGAAACCTCTGCATCACCTACCGCTATGGTATAAATGTTTGTGTACCCCCAAAATTCATATGTTGAAATCCTAATGCCCGATGGTATTAGGATGTGGGACCTTTGGGAAGTGCTGGGGTCATGAAGGTGGAACCCTCATGAATGGGATTAGTATTCATATAAAAGAGACGCCTCAGAGCTCCCAAGCCCCTTCCACCACATGAGGACACAGTGAGAAGCTGTTACCTAGAAACAAGAAAAATGCCCTGACCAGAACATGACTACGCAGGCATCCTGATCTCAAACTTCCCAGATTCCAAAACTGTGAGAAATAAATTTCTGCTGTTTATAAACCACCCAAGCTGTGGTATTTTGTTAGAGTAGTTCAAATGGACTAAGACATCTACTATGTATGTTAATAGATCTGCTACATATAGATAAAAACTCAAAGGTCTCTTTATCTATCCAAATTGCTAAAATCCCTAAATAGCCTACTGTAAGCACCAAGGTCCATGTCAGATAATGCAACAGAAAGACTTGAAAGGTGTTTGGAAGAGCTGAGAAACTAAAGGTGGGTCCTTGAGGCAACCCAGAAATTAGTAACAAAATCTTTAACCACATTTAGGTCTGAACTGACTAAATGAGGAGGAGGGCTTTCCTGGTGGCCCAGTGGTTGAGAATCAGCCTGCTGATGCAGGGGACACAGGTTCGTGCCCCAGTCCGGGAAGATCCCACATGCCACAGAGCGGCTGGGCCCATGAGCCATGGCCGCTGAGCCTGCGCGTCCGGAGCCTGTGCTCTGCAACGGAAGAGGCCACAACGGTGAGAGGCCCGCGCACCGCAAAAAAAAAAAAAGATTCAGAACAAGAGGAGGAGATGAGGGGGCCAATCCCAAAAACCAAGCTGTGCAGCAAGAGCTGGACTATCAGGGTTAGTAGGAACAATGATAGAGGGCCAGTCCCGCAAAAGCTATAACCCTGATGAGACACACAGCCAGTGCCAAAGAGAACTCTTCCCAACCCAAGCAAATGAAGGGCGTCTTGTCCCCTGATCTCCCACCAAGATCTTTCATTAGCCAAACCTAGCCAGGAAGCATTTTTAAGAGGATACAAAAGGGCTTCCCTGGTGGCACAGTGGTTGAGAATCCACCTGCCAATGCAGGGGACACGGGTTCAATCACTGGTCTGGGAGGATCCCACATGCCACGGAGCAACTAAACCAGTGTGCCACAACTACTGAAGCCTACACGCCTAGAGCATGTGCTCCACAACAAGAGAAGCCACTGCAGTGAGAAGCCTGCACACCGCAACAAAGACCCAACGCCGCCAAAAATAAATAAATAAATTTATTTTTTTAAAAAATAGAGTGGGTGGAGGGGAGTTAGGAAACAGATCTGAGAGCAAATAGGCCACTCTGAGTAGCTCATTATTGATAACACTCCCATGGTATAAATCATCTCACCTACCATCCTAGTTTTTGTTTTTAATGCTTATTGGGACAATAAAATGCAATGAGACATATAGAGCTGTCATTGTTTAACTTTTGAAGATTAATGAATGAATAGTAGCAGTTCTTCTACGTGAACTATTCCTAACTTAGAAACAAAAACTGTTTTAAAGCTGTTCCCAGAGTGCAGCCATGAGAACATATACACTAGCACTTTTTATTTATATAGCATCATAAATGTATCCCACATGTTACAGCAATTATGCTTCTCTGTAATGAAATCCTTGCATCCCATGACAGCCTTTGAGAATGGGTTCCCTAGGAAAGCATACGGTACTAACTTCATAAAACTCACATGGAAACACATGGCATTAAAGTAAGGTTGCACATAACTTGTAGAATGTAGAGAGGATTGATGAGGATTTAGGTAAGAGCATCTTTTAAAAAAATAATAACTATGATGATAATAATTAAAATATATTTAATTAAAATATATTGACTAAGTCAAACGTTAACTTACTAATCATCTCTTACAAATCTCCACCCACTACAGCCTTTGACCATTTCTCCCCCAAATCCTGACTTACTTCAACTCAACCTGGATTGCATGTCTCTCACCCACAGAGAATTAGATGCTTATGAGTCTACACAGTAAGGTAAAATTAGGTATCATTTGTTGATACCATCTGCAGGTATTGTGCTAAACACATTACATACTGCATCACATTTAGTCCTCCACAAAATCCTATGATTCAGTTACAGAATAAATGAGTCACAGGTGTGAAGTGTACCAGGTGGGAATATAGTCCATAATAATGTAATATCCTTGTAGTGTGACAGATGACAACTAGACTTATCATGAGGATCATTTTGAAACGTACAGAAATATTGAATCACTACATTGTATACCAGGAACTAACAGTGTTATAGGTCAGTTATACTACAAAAACAAACAAATAAGCAAAAACTCACAGAAAAAGGAGATCAGGTTGGTGGTTACCAGAGGTGAGGATTAAGGGGAGGGGGCACTGGATGAAGGCAGTCAAAAGATACAAACTTCCAGTTACAAGGTAAATAAGTACTACGGATGTAATGTACAACATGATAACTATAATTAACACTGCTCTAGGTTATATACGAAAATTGTTAAGAGAGTAAATCCTAAGAGTTCTCATTACTAGGAAAACAAATTTTTTCGATTTCTTTAATGTTATATCTGTATGATATGATTGATGCTTACTGAACTTATTGTAGGAATCATTTCATGACATGTAAGTCAAATTATTATAATGTACACCATATTCTTATACAGTGCTCTATGTAAATTATATCACAATAAAACTGGAAGAAGAAGAAGAAACCCCATGAAATGGATATTGTCAATACACTCATTTTACAGACGAAGACACTGAGGCATAGAGAGATTAAGGAATTTGCATATGGTTACACAGCAGATTACCTAAACAGATTTTTAGTCTGGCAGAGTATGTGACTTTGCCACTAAAATACACTGTTTCTCTAAAACAAACAAAAGCAGAAGAGCAAAACTTAATGTTGAAGGTAAAGTAAATAGAAATGACAATGCCCCAACATGAGTGAAATAAATGCTACAAGAAAAGGTACAGGGTGTTACAGGGGCAGAATCAGGGTAGTTTGGTCCATCAAAAGTTCATTTAGCCCCTGCTAAGTTTCAGCACTGTGCCAGGCTCTAGGCATATGAAGATCAAGAAGATATGGTGGTACCTGCCTAGAAGAGCACACAAGCTAGTAAGAGAAAAGGGATCTGTGTATATACTACTTACAAAAGCATGCATTACACAAATCATATACAAATACAGAATGTGCAACATGTAAAAGCAGGCACCATCATTTTATTTTATTTTTATTGGAGTATAGTTGCTTTACAATATTGTGTTAGTTTATACTGTACAGCAAAGTGAATCATCTATGCATATACATATATCCCCTCTTTTTTTGGATTTCCTTCTAATTTAGGTCACCACAGAGCATTGAGTAGAGTTCCCTGTTATACAGTAGGTTCTCATTAGGCACCATCATTTTAAAATTAAGATTACAAAAAAATATGTTACTGATCAGTTCTTGAGAAAATTCCCAAGAATTACAAATTCTAATTCGTAACATGCCTTCTAGATAGATGGTTTTATTTCCCTATTACCCGACACTATGCATTCCTTTGCAAAAATTAGTCACTTTTAGGACTGGATGGACCTTGAGAGGTCATCTCCATTCTCCTGCAACCATATCCCATTTTTGTCTTAACACACCAGACAGATGAGAAAACACTACTTCTGTAGGCAGCCAGAGGATGGGATTTCACAGTCTCGCTTAGTAGCCCATTCCAAAGTTAAGCAGTCCCTTATAGCAGTCAGCCAGCTTTCCCTTCCATCTTGTCTTTTTTTTTTTTTAAGATTTATTTATTTATTTATTTTACTTATTTTTGGCTGCATTGGGTCTTAGTTGCGGCACGCAGGATCTTCGTTGAAGCATGCAGGATCTTTTTGTTGCAGCGCGCAGGCTTCTCTCTAGTTGTGGCATGTGGGTTTTCTCTCTCTAGTTGTGGCACGCAGGCTCCAGGGCACGTGGGCTTTGTAGTTTTGGCACGCAGGCTCTCTAGTTGAGGTGCACGAGCTCAGTAGTTGTGGCACGCAGGCTTATTTGCCTCGTGGCATGCGGGATCTTAGTTCACTGACCAGAGATGGAACCTGAGTCCCCTGCATTATGAGGCAGATTCTTCACGACTGGACCACCAGGGAAGTCCCCCACGTTGTCTTAAGGGCTGATATTTTGTTCTTTCTAGAAAAGGAAATTCTAGGCTCCTGACATCATATAGACAGATAGATAGATAGATAGATGGATAGATGGATAGATAATGTTTATATATATTTATACATATATTTTTATGTTTATATATAAACATAAACATATATATATATATTATGAAAGTTGAAATATCCTCAGCAACTTCAAAGCTGTGCTCAAAACCCCTGATCTCTAGATATCCTAACCACTTGCTGTCATCACCTTCACCTGCAGAACACAGACTAATGGCCTTAAATCAACACATTAAAAACAAAACAAAACTGGTACCTACAAAGTGTTAAGACTTACATGACCCATCTTCACCTTGAGCATCCCACCTAATTCCTACAACCTAAGGTGAAAAAAATGTTATTATATGTGTTCTTTGGAGAATGTCTTTCTATTCTATGGAGGATATTTTTCTCCATAGAATAGCTCTAATAAATTATTTTATTAATAAGATTAATAACATTATTTTTCACACAACAACTTTATTTTCCCCAAAGACAGAAATAAGACTTGAGCTTCACTATGAAAGTCATATATTGTGACACTGGTGATAAGGAAGGAAGCTTAACATTCTCTATTACCCGACTGAGAAATTCTTCCCAGGACTCATTTTCCCAGGTAAACACCTGGCAAACACACACTTTCTTCTCCTTCTTCCATCAGAGGCTGTCTGCTGTTGAAGGCAAAAATAAACCCAACACTCTCTAGTTGGTTCTTCAATTGAATATTACAAGATGTGTACCACAATTTATTTCTCAGTGGTTTATATAATATTCTTAAAATGTGTGTTATCATGTTTAAAATTTTAAAATAAAGTCAGGCTTTTTCCAACAGAACATAACTCCAATTTGCTTAATTAATTTGAACACAAAGACAACTTTGGAAATTAGGTTTTTGGCCAATATGTTCTATAAGTTGAATGAGCTAAATTTGCAACTTCAAAATTTTTGAGAAAAATATATTTAAGGCAATATTAAAAGATAAAAATATATCCAAAATGTTAGGTTGGCAAAGATTAAAAAATCACCATTCCAAATTTCCCACTTTTTTAGTATATTGAATTAAACAAGGAGCATCTAAATTAAAAAGAAGCACATATTACCTGTAATTATCTGTTAAGTCTTGGTAAAGCCATTTTGGATATGATTCCCAGAAACTGAGAAAGTAAATTATTCTAATGATTGAGTAACAAATGCATTTACAAGTCAAATGATTTCCTTTTCTTTGCTTTTAACTACAATTGAAGATGTAAGTTACTAAATTATTAAATATAATCTTTCATGATAGATTTAGAATGTGTATGTTATCTATTGCTGAGTGATAGATTTCCTCAAAACTTAGTAGCTTAAGATAGCACACATTTCTTAGCTCATAGTTTCTATGGTTCAGGAGTCCAAGCATGGCTTATTTAGGTCCTCCAGGTAGGGGTATGTCAAGAAGCTGCAATGAAGGTATCAGCAGTGCTAATGTCATTTCAAAATTCAACTGGGGTAGAATCCACTTCCATGCGCAATTAGTGGTTATTGGCAAGATTTAGTTTCTTGCAGGCTTTTGGACTGAAGGCCTCTGTTCCTCATTGGCTGTCAGCCAGAGGCTGCTTCAGTTCCTTGTTATGTGAGCCTCTCCACAGAACAGCTCTTAGCATGGCAACAGGCTTCATCAGAGTGAGCAGGCGAGAGAGTAGGAAAGTGTCAGATGAAGTCACAGTCTTTTATAACCTAATCTCAGAAGTGATTCCCATTACTTTTGTCATTCTACTCATTACGAGCAAGTCACTCCGTCTAGCCTGCTGTTAAGAGGAAGGGACCAGAGAAGGGTGTAAGTGCCAGGAGGTGGGGGTCAGCGGGACCATCTATCTCAATGGCTGCCTACCTCAAATTGGTTTCTGTTGCTTTTAACAGAAATAGTTCTAATTGAGTTTGCTGTGAAGTTTTAATGATATTAAGTTGGTATTATGACCATTGAAATGCAGGAGTACCAGAATTCTAACAAAGCCACCCCTTTCCTGAGGTTCCAAATGGAATTTTAATACATGAGGGACAATAACAACAATAAAAAGGCAATGCAAACCTTTTTACTTAACCGAACTTGAACTGAAACCCATACACACACATACACAAAATTAAGTTTAAGCCTGTGGTTTGCCTCATAATCATTCCTAATTCAAAACCCTAACATTACTAAGGGCTGGCCACATAGGAATAAAGGAAACTAAAGAGATGAAAGTGCCTGAGAATAAACATGAGAGTGCCCAAATTTATACATGCCTAAATCCAGAAAACAAAGGAAGAAATGAGTCCTATGAATAAAGAGGGTTTTAAGAGGACATTTGAAAGACAAAACTCAACATGAACTGAAGCCAAATATGTAAATGTGATAATAGGACTGCTTGTTGGCCTTGATGGAAGTAAAACAGAATCTCCTTCTTGTCAACTTCAAAACGTATATGCACTATTCTCAATTTCATAATAATAAAATGTAACTACTCACTTATCCAGATATCTTGTATCCAGCAAACTGAACTTATTGAAACAGCTAAACACCAGAAAGAGAAATACTACAGAACAGCCTCAATTTATATACAAGGTCCATGTACTTTACTAAAGGAAGACTCTTAGGCTATTATTTTAAAATTATTTGCCCTAACTACACAGAAGTTTAGAAAGTAAGAAGATGGTAGAGAGCAAGTAAAAGAATGTATCTTTACAGTACTCCTAAGAAAGAGCAGAGACAGGAAATCAATAATCCACAAAATACATGGAGAAATTTAATTCAGAAAAACCTCGATCATCCCTGAGGTCATCACCCTAGTTCATTATGGCATAATAATCAATGTCCTCATCAATAAATATTTATTGAGCACGTATCTCGTGTTAATCCTGGGCACTGTGGATATGGCAGATACTTAAACACATTCCTACCCCGGAACCTGTATTCCAGGGTAGAGGGACATTAAAGAAAGGAAGAAAGAATATATCAGAGGGTGGTAAGTAGGTATTTACAAGGGAGTTCAACAATAACATCTCTCTGCTCTGGTTCCAAGCAAACTGAAAAATAAGACAAAAGTGAAAGACTGACAATAGATCAAATATCAACTTTACTACTGACAAAGGCTAAGTTGGGGGATGTGCCTAACAAGTAAGTTAGCCAGTAATTCTGAACCCCCAAATTGGACAGGTTTTCCCACCCAGTCATAGGCAAGCATAGAAAAGAGAGGACATTCTCTTATGGGAACAGCCTGGGCTAAGACTTATGGCATGTAGAACCAGGATGTCACTGACTGCTCAGGAGAGAAATGAAGGAGCTGAACACCAAGTGTGCACAATTTATCCTTCCCAAATGTTTAAGTCAGTTTCTCCTCCTTAGATGTGCTCTGAGCAAAGGACTGAAGACATACTATTAGTATTACACTTACTTAACTCCTTCGACCTGGAAGGAGACATCAGCATTTAAGAAGCACTTCTACCCG
Organism: Neophocaena asiaeorientalis asiaeorientalis; assembly: GCF_003031525.2. Lineage (NCBI taxonomy): Eukaryota > Metazoa > Chordata > Mammalia > Artiodactyla > Phocoenidae > Neophocaena > Neophocaena asiaeorientalis. The sequence continues at coordinate 1,896,183 of NW_020174050.1, forward strand.
CTTCTTCAAACATTTACCAGCTTTTTGATCTTTTAATCCACTGAGCTTAACCATTAAGTCTATGATTAACTATGGGTTTTGCTATCCCTCACAGAGTAGAAGAAAGCAATTTATTAGAATAATCCTGCTGTTGTCTTCTTGAGGCAACTCCTCCAATACCAGTCACTTCTTTGGGGACTATATTCTTGGGAGGTTTAGACTTTGCTGCCAGAAAACCCTAAAATATTTAAAGCAGCTCCAACGTCACTGTGCCAAGGTCGGCAACCTATTTCTCCTGCCCAATTGTGATAAGCCACGTTGTCCAAAAGAGCACATCAGAGATTCTTCAGTAAAAGTAAACAATTTAAAGGACTTCCCTGGCCATACAGTGGTTAAGACTCTGCACTTCTACTGCAAGGGGCGTGGGTTCAATCCCTGGTCAGGGAAGTAAGATCCCATATCCCACATGCCACTTGGTGAGGCCAAAAAAAAAAAAAAAAAAAAAAAAGTAAACAATTTAAGACACTCTATAACAACAGGCCTACATAAAGATGATCCACAATTAATCAGCTCAGTGCTTTGTGACTACTTAAAGGGGTGGGATGGGGAGGGTGGGAGGGAGGCTCAAGAGGGAGGGGAAATGGGGATATATGTATACATATAGCTGATTCACTTTGTTATACAGCAGAAATTAACACAACATTGTAAAGCAATTATACTCCAATAAAGACACTAAAAAAAAAAGATGATCCACAATTACGTATAAACTCTCTTCTATTAGGTAATTTCAGAGAAAAATTAAAAGTTCAAAGATTAAATCTCTGCAATTTTATGTCCAAAAGGATTAAAATTCAATGGAACCAAATATGCTTGCCTATGTATGTTAAAGTTCAATAAAATTCAGATCCAAAATTTTTCCACCAAAGTCTCTTACTCTGCTCCAAAAGGGTTCATGTTGCCAGGGTGAAGTTGGGGGTCTTTTAATCAGCGGCAGTCTGCGCTGTCTCTTACAAGAAGGGAGTGGTTGCCTAGGGGCTACATAAGTGCAATGCCAAGACTTTGATGCACTTCCCTTATTATAGAGTCCAAAAAGTTAATTGGACACATAAGTATGTCACAGCACCAGCCAGTACCCACTAAATTAGAAAATAAACATATCCCTCCAATACTATTACCTCAGGAAAAACTATGCTTCTTAAACCAAATATTTAAGTGTTGCAGAGACTCAATGTTGTCTTTTTTAAAAAATGAGGATAGATAGTTTTGCCAGAATGTCAGTCAGCTTAACCTGACGCCTGAAGCCCAAGACCTGGGGACTTACCTTAGATTGAGAGAATTACTCCAGTAAGAAGTTAATTTTGGCATTAAACATTTAACATGCGGAGGAGGGAAGAATCCACTTCCCTCCTGTATTCTGTCTCTCTTTTCAGTATGTGGCATTGTTAAGTCGCTGTCTTCTCACAAAACTGAAATTTTACACTGGTGAGAGCACCAATCACCAGTTCTTTGTCAAGGATCCTTACATTTCCAATGTGCTTATCCGATTTCTGTTTCCCTTTTTTTTTTTTTATGATTGATATATATTTTATTTTTTTTAAACATCTTTATTGGGGTATAATTGCTTTACAGTGGTGTGTTAGTTTCTGCTTTATAACAAAGTGAATCAGCTATACATATACATATACATATATCCCCATATCCCCGCCCTCTTGCATCTCCCTCCCACCCTCCCTATCCCACCCCTCTAGGTGGTCACAAAGCACCGAGCTGATCTCCCTGTGCTATGCGGCTGCTTCCCACTAGCTATCTACCTTACGTTTGGTAGTGTATATATGTCCATGCCTCTCTCTCGCTTTGTCACAGCTCACCCTTCCCCCTCCCCATATCCTTAATTCCGTTCTCTAGTAGGTCTGTGTCTTTATTCCCGTCTTACCCCTAGGTTCTTCATGACATTTTTTTTTCTTAACTTCCATATATATGTATTAGCATACGGTATTTGTCTTTCTCTTTCTTACTTCCTTCTGTATCCCTTTTGAGCTACAAATTACAGCACCCCATTCGGAAAGGAGTGTGGGCTCTATCCAGGATCATCATGTTCACACTCCTTTGAAATCAGGTACCTCTTGGTTCTAGGCTACAATGGCTGTTTCTTCTACTCATCAAGAGAGTATTTAGACCTAAAAACCCTGCCTCCTGTCAATTTCTCCCTCTTACAAAACTAACCAGGTCAAGAACCAACTTGAGACCATGTGGTGAGAAGGAACTCTTGAGCCTATGGAAAGAGCACATAAATCCAAATTGAACTCTCCACAGTCCCTTCCTCAGGAATTCTGAATGGAGTATGGGGCCATGAATTTGGTTCTGCCTACCAGGCCTGGCACTAACAATTAAAACAAGATCCCAGTAATGCTCTGTAGTATACATAAGACTTAGCTGCCTTGATGTTGAATGGTAATGAATATCTTGCCTTCCCCTAGTGTCATAAAGGGCTGTATATGGAAAGTCCCTTCGGCCTACTGTCAAACCTTTGCCTCAGCAATATCCCAGGCAAAGCTGCATCCACCAATCTGAAGGTCCTTATACTTGCCAAGGCCTGCTCATCCTGCACCTGTGTGTTTCTGCTTTTGTGAGGGCTGCCCACACAAGTCAGCATTTGCCAAGGCCCAAGAGACCCCCGTGCCCTTGCTAAGGCCCAAGCAGCCCTGGTTCTCTGAGGCCCAGAATCCACAGTCTTGACCCTGTAGAAATAAAGTGGACTATGGAGACATCTGTCCACAATGTAGTCATCACCAAGGGTAAACTACTGCATGTTCTAAGGCCTAAAGCCTCTTGTCCAGGCCACAGTAATTAAAAACTGCCCAAGCATAACCCTCTACAAATAGCTAAAGTCAGTACCCCCTACCCTCACAATAAAATCCCAAACCAAAAAGCTGCATGCTCTCACCATAACAGAATCCTCAATTGTTCACAAATTATTATACTTCCCCAGCATCCAGTCCTTTCTTCATTTCTCAGTGCATCAATCATTAGGGTCTCAAGGTGTCTGGTAAATATCACTCCTTTTCCCTAAGTTCTGAACAAACTGAGATATAAGATGACATAACATAAAGAGCACAAAATAGCACCTTTGTTACTGATAAAGACTAAATAGGAGAGTCTGGCTAAAAAGGCCAAAACGTCATTGTACCTCAGATTGAGGAAAACTTACCCATGCAGTCACAGATAGCATGAAATGGAACAGATCCCCTCACTTGCCCTTGGAGGGAAACATACCTCCAGGAGGAAAAAAAAAAATAACAATGAGCACTGACTGAGCCAAAAACACCCAGTTTTTTTCTTACCAAATATGCCAATCAGATAAGTCAATCCACCTTCCGGGGGTGGAGTGAAAAAAGAGACCAAGAGCTTTACCCTAACTGTGCTCCCTCCACATTGAAGGAAACACCTGGATATAGTAAGTGACTAAAACCAGCCAACAGTAAATGCAACAGAGAAAAATAAAACCGTGTAAGGTTGAGAGGGTATAAGACTGGGACAGCTAGTTTATCTTAAGATGGTATTTGAAACAGACCTGACCAAGTGAGGGAGCAAGCTATGTGGTATCTGGGAAAAGGCAGAGAGAACAAAAGAAGAAAAGTTCCTGAGGAAGAAGCATGCTTGATACATTACAGCAGTGGTTTTTGACCAGGGTCTGTTTTGCTCCCCCATGCCCAGAGGACATCTGGCAAGGTCTGGAGATATTCTTTACTGTCACAACGCAGGAATGATACTGTCATCTACTGAGTAGAGGCCAGGGATGCTACCAAACATCTTACAATGTACAGGACAACCCCCCCATAACAAAACATACACCAGTAGCCTCGAGACTGAGAAACCCTGTATTAGGAGCACACAGAGGAAACCAGTGATAAAACAGTGAGTCAGTAGAAGAGAAAGAGAAGATGAAGTCAGAGAGGAGGTAGAGGCCAAGGCTGTGTGGGGCCTTATAGATCAAGGTAAGGACTTTGGATCTTACTCTGAAGGAGTTGCAAAGCCATTGGAGGGTTTTGACCAGAGAAGTGACATAGTCTGATCACATTTTTAAAGGCTCAATCACCAATAACCACTAGGTAGAGAATGGGTGCTAGGGAGGCAAGGGTGGAAGCAGGGAGAGGCTGTTGAACTTGGAGTGAGAGGCAATGGTAGTCACGGTAGAGGTGGAGAGACATGGTGGGTTTCTGAATATATTCTGAAGGTAGAGTGAAAAGAGCTTACTGAAGGCTTGGATATGTGGGATGATAGAGAGAAGTAAAAGATGACACCAAATTTTTTGGCCTAAGCAAATGGAAAAATGGAAATGTCACTTGCTGAAATAAAATGACTGCAGGAGGAAGAACTTTTAGAAGGAAAATGAGGGGTTCATTTGGAGATATCAGGTTTGAGATGCTCTATAGGCATCCAAGTGAAAGAGACAAGTGTATAATTGGATATAAGCAAGGAGTCCAGAGGGAGGTTATGATGGTGATAATTAAAGTATTTAAAACCAGGAAGATAGGGAGCTCACCTGAGGACCACGTATGGAAAGAGAAGACTGGATATGCAAGGATTGAGCCCAGGGCACCTGAAAAGTTAGGGCTTAGGGAAAACAAGAGGGAACCAACAAAGGAGACAAGAGGAGCCACTAGAGTAGGAGTAAAACAAAGAGAGTGGTATACTGGACACAAATGGCATTTATAATCATGACTTCACATCATTTATAAAAGGTGGAATATTATTCAGTATGTTCTTTTTAAGATGTGGCAGTTAACTTAGCTAAAATGCGTAATATTTTTTAAAGATATTCACTAAAATATAACTTAAATAGGCTTTATAAGTTACACTAGTTATTTTTAAAATTCAGGTATGGTAATACTGGAGTTTCCAAAGAGCATTCTGATGCACTACGGGCACCCAGGAAAAAACTCAGAAGTGCAAAAGAGTAACTCATTTGGTTTTCAGCTTACATTGCTATTTTGCTGCATTTCACTGATTGTTAAGACACGTATGTTTAACATGCTGACAGCTCTAAGATCAGGATGTGTCTCATAACTGAGGTGAGAAGCATGCTGCTTCCACTGGCAGTGGTTTTTTCTGTTACAGTGTACGACAAAATAAAACTGTAAAAATAAAGGTGTTATAGAAAATCATAGCCATAAACATGAAGGTGCACTATATAATCAGATGATTATAAACTTGATAATATAACTTCTTACGACTATAACTAAGGTTCAGATTCTCACATACTAAATTGTGAAATAAAGACAAGAAGCCAAGTCAACATTAGCCTACTGCCATTGCATTAGGCATGCAAGCATCTCCCCCTAGAGGCTAAGAGGATTCTCGCCACTCAGGCACAGAGCTGGGAGAGATGTTATCAGCAACCCCTCACATTTTCTCTTAAGTTTCTTAAGTTGCAGCCCAGAAGAAACACACTGACATGAAATGAGGCAGAGCAACAGTTTTCCCACATGAAAAGAGTATTAGGGAATAACTCCCTGCCCCAGCCACACCCCTTCACTACTACACAAAGCCAGCTTTTTACATAAAATCAATAAGCCACTGCCTTAGTTCCCACCAGCATCACCCCTTGTCTGGACTACTGAACTGCTTTTTAACCAGCCATCCCACTGCCTAACTTTTACTACTCCTAACCCACATGCAGTCCATCAGCAAACCCTGTAATATTTATCTTCAAAATATCTCCAGAATGCCATAACTTCTCATTTTCATGCCATCATTCTCTGTTGCAATAATCCCCCTACCTTTTCTCCTCCTTCTATATTTGTTTCCCTGTAGTTAATTCTCAACACAGACCAGGGTGATCCTTTTCTTGTTTTTAACATTAGAAGGATATCTTTTAATTTTAAATTCTTATACAGTTTTTAAAGGTTACTTTCCATTTACAGTTATTACACCAACTTCCTCCCTATATGCTCCTCCCCCACTTAAGCCTCCACACCCTGAGCTGGCAGAATACACTGCCAGGCAGTGTTCATCCAGAGCACTGACAACACATCGAAGCAAGGAAGAAAACTCAAGAAGGAAGAAAATATAGAAGTCACACCGAACCACAGTTTGAAGAAAGATTGTGCTGACGAGGAGTTCTAGAAAATGAAAATCCTCACTGGTGATCACAAATCAAAGGGTATGAGGATAAAGTTGAAGGAACATTCAATTTTCATAATGTAAGGCAGCCTTGGATAAAGCTGACAGAATTATATACATTAGTGGGACTTATAAATATACTCATGATGGGAAAAAAGTAAAGGTCATACTTTATTAAACTTAGTTGTAACCCAATTCGTCATCCCTGTAAATAACACAAGTAAATATACAAATTAAATGCATGGCATTTGCTTTTTTATAAAAAAAATCTATACTAGAACGATCCAGAGCGATCCTTTTCAAAGGTAAGACTATGCCAACCTTCTGCCCTGAACCCTCTAACAGCATCGTTTGTCCTCAGAGCAAAAGCCAAAGTCCTTACATGGTTGACAAACCTCTACATCTGGTATCAGCAAATTATAATCCACCTGGTTTTGTTTTTTAAAAAAGTGTTGTTTTCTACTTGGTACACAGCCACATCCCATCCATTTCCATATTGTCTGTGGCTCTTTTCATGCTACAACAGCAGTCATGAGTTGGTTATTCATTTACTGATAATGTTATTAGTACTATGCAATAAGATATAGCTTTTGATTCATCACAATTTCAGGATAACTAATGCTTATGAGAAAATAAATCCAAATGAGAGAAAACCTAGGCTTCTCAGGGGCTGTACATAGTGGGGCCGGTCATACTTCAGGGGTGGGGAAGTGCATGGGAAGTGTGAGCATGAACTTCAACAGGGAGTTGGCTATTCAGGGAAGAGGGGAGGGGGGAATTAATGGGAAGACAAATTTACCCAAGAAAGTAACAGGTTTTAGCAGGTGTCATGAATGCCATGGAATTTGTGGAGACAGTGGAACAAATAACTAGAAATTACTCTAGAGTGTTTCTCGGAAGCTTCTTATGTGTTAGACTCTATAAAATCTCTGGGCCATCTTCTTTAAGAAAATGACACCAAAGCTCTACATTATTCATCAAGGCTTCTGGAATTGGATTTCTGTTCCCTTTGATTTAATTCCATGTAAAGATTGGGCCACGTGGTACATCCATTTTTATTTATATTTGCCAACATTTTTTGAAAGCTTACTATGTGCTGGGAACTGTACTATGTGCTTTGCATGAATTATCCAATTAAATCCTCCCCACCAAGGGACCTCCCTGGTGGTGCAGTGGTTAAGAATCCGTCTGCCAATGCAGGGGATTTGAGTCCTGGTCTGGGAAGATCCCACATTCCGTGGAGCAACTAAGCCTGTGCACCACAACTACTGAGCCTGCACTCTACAGCCCATGAGGCACAATTATTGAGCCCACGTGCCACAATTACTGAAGCCCGTGTGCCTAGAGCCTGTGCTCCACAACGAGAGAAGCCACCGCAAGGAGAAGCCCGCGCACCGCAACGAAGAGTAGCCGCCACTTGCCACAACTAGAGAAAAGCCCATGCACAGCAACAAAGACCCAACGCAGCCAAAAATAAATAAAATTAAATCTTAAAAAAAAAAATCCTCCCCCAAATAAGCAATTTAGGGATTATTTTTCCCTCATTTTCACAGATGAGGGAATTGGGGCTCGAGGGGGTAAATAAATGTGCTCGAGGTCACAGTTGGTAGGTTGTAGAGCCAAAATCTGAACTGTCAGATTGGCTCCCTGACTGCAAGTACCGACAGACTTGTTTCCTGAGTGAGGACCTCACAGTAGAATGGGGAAGACAAGACATGGGGGGTACAACGGGAAACAGAGGAGTGATTAGCATATAACTTGGAATCTCACAACTCTTCCCTCTAACTTAGGTGCTTCACACTCTCACAGTGAATGACCTCCTCCCCCTCCAACATTCTCCTTTCACTAACATCTTCAGTGGCTCACTAAGAATACAGTTTGTATTTTATGATCTTTGTTTTCATATGTCCAGAACAGCCCCTGGCAGACAGTAGGTTTTATTAAATATGTGTTGAATTAGTTTTAAGACATAGAATAATATTTTAATCTATATGCCTTTTGGGGTCAAAGGTTGATATTCAGAATAACAGCAAGAAGGAGCCTAAACTGCCTTATCATGGGTTGCTCCTTTGGATAGAAGTGCAGAAAACCATGATTTAAATTACAAATATTACCTAAGAGGGATAACACATTGAACAATAATTGGCCACTGAAATTATTGCTAAAATAGAATTTTTAGTTTTATCATCAGAGTCTGAAAGAGCCTCAGGTGAAATGACACAGGAGGAGTTATGATGATGAACGATAATAAAGACTCTGGGTAACAGGAAAGGAGAGAAGAGCTTGGCAAAAGAGAAACAAGCTTAGGAAAATTATTTTACCCATGACTTTATTGTTTCTGGTTTCATATAATTATCATGTGTTTCAAGACAGGGCTGAAATTCTGTAACATATGAAATTGAAAGCCCTTCCCCATAAGGTTCACTCTCTGTTAAACTTCCGTCTTTGACATACAATACATTATCTAACCTTCTTCTCTTAGCCCCTACCAAGAAACCAAAGCAGTTCTCAGACCTGTGCATTCCCATTAGCACCGAAAATTGCTTATCTGGGGAAACAGCAACATGTCCCCCGCACTCCACCTTCCTGGATTTATTTTCCTTAGTATTCAAGAGCTGGACCCCTCCAATCTGTAAGTAAAAGCTACATACTACCCAGAACTCATTTGCCAAGACGTCTGATTTTATTGTTAGAAATTGGCAGGCTATCCCACACTTGCAGGTCTAATTCTACCTCAAAAGACTACTGTTCTCATACAGACACTGTCTCACAAGTAGCACCTAGTGCATTGCTTTTGCCTTTTGGTTAAATCAAAAATCATGTTATCCAATCCCAAGACAGTCACATAAATAACACCTTAGGAGAAAGAAAGTCTGTAAGGAATATATTCTGGATTCAGGTACTGGGATATTTGGCAAAAGCTTGGATTTGTGGTGAAACTGGGAATGAAATATGAATAGTATTTGATTTTTGGCTAATTGAAGCCTAGGGAAATCAATCCCAGAATCTCCAACTATTATAAGCATACCTGAAATGGGTGGAAAAGCCTAGGCAAGTACAGACTGGTAAAGCCAGAGTTAGGTTTAGTGTCACTTGATCAATTTCACTAATACCATTGTCTTCCTGTTTATCAAGGCACCTACCCATTTTATTTCAAAGGCCAAGATAACAGAATTCATCAAAAACATGCATTAGAGAACTTATCATACATATACATTTTTTCACTCAGATTATTAAAATACACCTTTCTCCTCTTTCCAACTCTAATTTTTCTTAAAGTTCAATCCAAGTAAACGTGTTCTAAGGTTTTAGGGGAACATTTTCTCACTAAACTCAGACCATTTTGCACACAGAAAAAGAAGTGTAATTCAAAACACTGGGTCTCTTCTTTATTTGGTTTCATGGCTGCCTAGGGAATAAAAAAAAGCCATGCTACAAATGTTTATTTCCTGCACTGATGAATCACAATGTCATATTGTTAAGTGAATGGTGAAATCCATATTAATTAACGGTTAAAAGGCAAAGACAAACTAAAAATCCTCAATAATATTATTGTTAATGTTCAACTCCATAAAATACATCAGAAATATAAGGGATGATTCTGAAGAGTAGACTGTCTTAATTAAGATTCAGTTGTTCAGTGTTTATAAACATGTGAATTCCTTTTAAGCTTGACTTACATTTCTTTCCTTTACTTGTCAATATACTGTACTACATAATGATTTAAGCACCCATATACTGCTTTTAATCCCAAAGAAGATGTACTATTAGCATAAAATGTAGTATTTTTGAGTGCTTTAATTCAGAACTATTTTTGTTTAGTTTTTTTTTGTTGTTGTTTTTTTTTTTTTCAGATCTCCACACTGAATCCAATTTCTTAAGTCTGTACTGCCTGAGCCACCATGTGGGTCATTTTTCTTCATTCTAATACTATTAGAATGTATTAGAATGAGAAAAATCATTCCTAATACTATTGAAACTTGTACTAGTCAGTGTTTTCCAGAGAAACAAAACCAATAGGAGACATTTTTAAAATTTATATTTGTATTTTTATTGCATAAAGAGATTTATTATAAGGAACTGATTCACATGATTACAAAGGTTAAGAAGTCCCAAGATCTGCAGTCAGCCAGAAACTCAAAAGAGCTGATGGTGTTAGTTCCAGTCTGAAATCTGGTAGACTTGAGACCAAGAGGAGCCGATCTTTCAATTCAAGTACAAAGACTAAGAAAGGAAAAAAGACCAATGTCCCAGCTCAGCCCTCAGGCAGGAAAAGTTCCCTGTTATTCTTGGGAAGGTCAGTCTTTTTATTCTATTCAGGCCTTTAGACTGAATGAGGGCCACCCACATTAGGGAGGGCAACCTGCTTTATTCAGTCTACTGACTTCAATTGTTAATCTCATCAAAAAAAAACACCCTCACAGATACAAACAGAATATGTTTGACCAAATATCTGGGTACCCTTGTGGCCCAGTCAAGTTGACACACAAAATTAACCATAACATAATTTGAGCATATCCTTTAGTTTGGCTATTTTTCTTCTCCAAATTCTGACTCTCCGGGCATAGGGAAGGAAAATGGAAGGGGGCCACACAGGAACCACAACTCAGGATGGTCTTCCTGGTCCTTAATCTTAGGAAACCATGTGAAAACAGTTTCCACCATTTTTAAACATTCTCCATATCAGTTCTGCTGAGTTTTTGCCTTTTCTACAGAACGTAAAATGCTTCCTCACCTACCCATTTACGCCACCAATGGCATAGGCACCCAGAGGGTTTGACCTGCATAAGTTTCATTACATGATTGGTTCCTTGAGCTGATCTTACCAGCCTCTATGAAGACTCTCTCAATTATCTCCTCTTGTTCCCAACCAAGCAGAACAATCTGAACAATCCAACCCATTCAGGGCCTCCTAATAATTATAACAATTATGTGCACACATTCTACCTTTGGGGTCTGTTTTTATTTTTATAGTCAAAGATATATCTATTCTTTAATTTGCCCCCAAATTAAAGATTCCACCATAGTGCTGATGCCTGATACAATTAATCTAATAGTGCTTTTCTGATCAATTTTCTTGCATTAAGTGAAATGCCTTTAAATGTCTCAAATAAATAGGATATGAATAACAAACAATAGCCTAGAAATTATCATTTTGAAAAAGAAAAGAACTTAGAGTCACTAAGAACCAAAATCAAGAGTTCTTATTCTACATTTACATGAAAAAAAAGTTTGTTGCTTATTTCTATATATTAATGAGACCAAGAAGCCTTTCTGCTCTCACTAAATGTAAATGATGCAATCTGTATGATTCCATTGGATAAAATTCATCTGAATGGTAATACATTACATAAGGTTGAAATTGAACAAAAGAGGGAAGGCACCACTGTCAGCTCCTCCATGGTTTAGAACCCCATTCTTTTCTCAGATTCATAGTTGTTCCTAACACTCACGTCATGCTTCTGTATATCAACAACTCTTCCAAACACTTTACATCTATCAGCTCATTTATCTTCAGAACAATTCTATGAGATAAATTATTTTCATTCCTATTTCACATGTGAGGCAAAAGAGGCACAGAGAGGTTAAGTAATTCATGTAAGTCACACAGATAGTTTGTATAAGAGATGAGACTCAACCCAGGGAGTATGGTTGCAAAGTATATGATATTAGCCATACTGCATATTCCCTTTCTATCATGTACCACACATGGTAGCTCTAGTCTAACATATAATCCAAGTTAGGCTACCAGCATTGATCTGTATATGAAATATCAGCAAAATTTCATTTCCTTCTTAATTTTTAGATAAAGAATAAGTATAAGCAGAAATTAAATATTTTCTTTCTGTACTCCATCATTTATCCTTGGGAGCATGCACCCCTTCTGGAGTCCTCTGGCTAAGATATCTGGCCCATCTTCATCTCCACAACACTCTTGCTACCTGTGAAATTCCTTGAATTCCTGTTTTGGAAACTCTGAAACATTTTAGTCTTTTAATTCTCTCCTTGATTTTTACTATTCATATAACCAAAACTCTTCCAGCATTTATGCATTTCCTTTAAAAATACCCAACTTGGAGAAGTGTGAGAGGGGAGGTGGAACTAACCAATGCTTCCTGAATGCTGTCCATTTTGTGTATTATAACTCATTAATTTCATAAGCATTTGGCCAATCAAAACAAGCCTTTATAAATTAAGCAAAATCTGTCATTTTTCTCATCCTCTGTTCGTATCTTTAATCAATAGTTCTCTTGATTCTTAGATAAACTTCCTGGTTTTAAGATTTTTTTAATTTTTTTGAGATAAAATTTGGTGAATTTCACCTACTAACTCCTTGATTTGCTCTTGACACTGCTTCCCAGATTTCAAATAAATGGAAATAACTTCAGGGTCTCTGCTCACTTCACAATGATCCCATTTCTTTAAGAACTGCTCACCACACCATACACACACCCCACCCCCCCCAAGCACACACAAGTGACCTTGACTAGGCTAAATATATTTTTCTTAGCAATTTGGAATAAAGGTTCAGAGACAGCTAATTAGCGTCTACCATATGACAAGAACCAAGATAATTCCAGCTTGAGAACTGGGGGTAGCCATTACCCCCATGCACACAAAGAAGCAGATAATTCCAGTTGATAGAAAAGAATAAAGCAGTATGGTGAGCAAATCAGAGACTAGAGACTGAAGAGAAAAAACTGTTGCCTGGGACAGAGATTTATTTTTTAATTCCTATCCCAGCAGGCTATGAATTCAGATATTTTGGGGTTCCATGAGATACCTAAATATCTTTCCAACAAATACTTTTTCTTGATGTTGTTGACTTTTTAAATTACCTCAAATTAGTTTCTTTTTTCATTAAAAATGAATGTAATACTGTGTTTCCAATTCACCCCTAAAGACTATCTATGTCAATTCATGGCCTAACAAGGCCACTTCCGTATCAGCTACAAAAAATGCACTTTAGTAGAAATTCCACCCAATACGTGCTGACATGCTATAATTAACCCAATCCATTAGCACAATCAGTGACTGGCAGTATACAAAAGATGACACTCAGTTACCCTCAAAGTTGCCAGGATACGCAGTGGTTTAAGGAAGAAAGAACATTTAACAAAAAGAGAAAAACCAATATGACCAAACTGTGATGAAGATGGAGAGTGGCAGGTGTGTTAAGAATCATTCAAAGCTTCATTAGTAATTCAGGACTGTATCCTACAACCAATGAGAATGCATTGTAGGCTGAATTATACTGTAGTAACCCCCAAATCCCAGTGGCTTAAGGAAAAACACTTTATTTTTCATTCATTTATTTTTCATTCATGCTACATGTCTATTGCGGGTTGAAAGGGACTCTTCTCCCCAAAGCCACTCAAAAATCCAGGCTGAAGGAAACTTGACTGACTTGTAACTTCACCATGGGGAATGTGCTCACAGAACAGACCTCACAGCAGAGTAAAGGCATTTGGTGAGTTAGACTCTAGTTTCTCTCTTCTTTTGCCTAAAACTGACATGTCACTTCTGCCCACAGTCAATTGGCCAGAACCAGTCCCATAGCCTTCCTAACTCCAGGAGGCTGATAAATGTTAGGGAGCAGTTGGAGGGTTTGGTGAGCATCCTTGTCTCTCCCACAAGTCAGATGAACAGATTTGAATTTTTTAAAGATCCCTTGTCTGCTGAGTAAAGACTAGGAACCAACATAGATGTGAGGAAAAGACAATCGTTGAGGTCCAAAAAGAGTGAGAAATGATAGTGGTTTGTAATGAAGGTGAAGAAAAATACAAAGATTTGATATACACTTTGGATGTAAAGTTGATAAACTTGGAGACTTGATTGTAGAAGTTGAGGGACAGGGAAGAACCAAGTGTAACTTGTAAGTTCCTGAAATGAGCAACTGAATAAGATAAGTGGTAGAAAAGAGATTTTTGAGGGGCAAAATGAATTAGTTTCAGAAAATGTAAATCTTAATTGCCTGGAGACATCCAAGTAAAAGTGTCAAGTTCTTTATAAGATAAAGTCATCTCTTTAGGTAACTTCTCATTAATTTATTAAATAGAATATATGTTTAGTAAATTATTTTCTTTAAGATTAATGGTGTTGAATTTGGTATTTTTCAAATGCAATCAATTCAATAAATATTATCTGAATATGTTTAAGTATTCTATGAAATCTTGGGGCTCTTTTTTTTGCTGTACGCAGGCCTCTCACTGTCGTGGCCTCTCCCGTTGTGGAGCACACGCTCTGGACGCGCAGGCTCAGCGGCCATGGCTCACGGGCCCAGCCGCTCCGCAGCATGTGGGATCTTCCCGGACCGGGGCACGAACCCGTGTCCCCAGCATCAGCAGGCGGACTCTCAACCACTGCGCCACCAGGGAAGCCCCGGGGCTCTTATTTTAATTGCTTCATTGAGCATACTTTCTACTTTCTAGAAGCTAAAAACTAACATGCTCTCAGTATAAACAGTATAAAGTGCTACACAAATAGTAAATAGCATTTTTATAATAATAATAATTGTACTTAACTCAGAATAAAGAATAGTAAAGAAGGGCCAAGATAACTTTATGAAATGTTATACCTCAGTGGGAAGGTAATGTCTAAAGTGTTCAGTAGCTCAATTTTACTATCTTCACACACACGGAAAACTTCATTGTGATGGAGGAAAAGAAGGAAACTAGGAGTCAGGAAATCTGAGTCTTAGACTTGGCTATATTGTTAAACATTTATCACTTTAGCATTAATTTACCTGAATCTCAGTACTTTTTTCTATAGTATGGGCATAAGAAAGGGATGACATGGCCTGGACCAGTCTTTTCTGAACACTAATCAACAGATTACAAGTGGCTGATAAGTAAACTCTACTCATGTGACAAAATGAGGGGAAAATTAATAATGTAATTTTTCATGAACAAAACTTATTTTATAGAAAGGATTATCCTACATAGTGATAATACATATTTCTTAATTTTTTACCATGAAACTTCTTTTATGAAATGATGGCTATAGTAAGTATAAATTTTCCTTTTGTTTTCTTAGTTAGAAAATTAAAAGTTCTTAATCCTATTACAGTCCTCAATTTTATGATATTCATACATGAACCTCTGCTTCTAGCTGAAGAAATAGCAGTGACTGAATTTACCCTCCCACATTAAACAACTAGAAAACTAGACAAAATATATCAACAAATGCCTTCAGACACTGGACAACAGACAGTGCAGGACTGTGGCCTCTGACAGAATAGAAATGAATTAAATAAGTCCTAGTTTCCTGCCTCAGCATAGGGAGAGGAAAGCACAGAGTCCCACCATCTCACTAAGTTGAGGAAATAGAGATCAGAATATGAGAAGGTAAAAGTATTTAGAATGTGTGGGGCACAGCACATAAGAGGAGGGAGTTCCTTTTGAATCTTTTTTTGAGTATCGGTCTGTGCCCACAAGGAGTCACACTCCACAATGTGGGGTAAAGGACCACCAAAAAGGGGACTTCTCTGGTGGTGCAGTGGTTGGGTCTGCCTGCCAGTGCAAGGGACATGTGTTCGAGCCCTGGTCTGGAAGGATCCTACATGCCACGGAGCAACTAAGCCCATGCACCACAACTACTGAGCCTGCACTCTAAAGCCTGCAAGCCACAACTACTGAGCCCCCATGCCACAACTACTGAAGCCCACATGCCTAGAGCCTGTGCTCTGCAACAAGAGAAGCCACCACAATGAGAAGCTCGCACACCACAAAGAAGAGTAGACCCTGCTCGCCACAACTAGAGAAGCCCATGCACAGCAATGAAGACCCAACGCAGCCAAAAATTAATTAATTAATTAATTTTTTAAAAAGATTAAAAAAAAGAGAACCACCAAAAAGCAGTGCGCCAAACAATCAAACAATTCCCAGATCTCACCCGGCACTAGGAATGATTTTTGGCTCACAAGACAAACTGGAAAGATTTCATAATAAAGGGGGCCATTGGTAGAGTCCTCAGAAGTATATCTTTATAGCTTTAGTCTATAGACTATTTGTTTAAAGACTACTCTTAGACATGTCCAAACAAAGCTTAAAAGCAAGACTTAACTGGGTCAAACAGATTCCAAGTACTTATCTGCCTTCCAGAACAAAGCCCCAAAATATTTAAAAGAATACAACAAAATCCAGCAGCCAACAACAAAAAATGCACAATGTCTGACATCAGAACAAAAATTACCAGGCATGAAAAGAAGCAGAAAAATACAGCCCATAAGAAGGAAAAATACAAATCAGTAGAAACAAATCCAAAAATAAGAGAGTTAATGGAATTAGCAGACAGATACATTATAACAGTTACATAACAGTTATTTTAAATTTGTTCCATATCAGGAATATAGAGGAAAAACATAAACATTAGGAGAGAAACAGAAGATATAAAAAGGACCCAATTGGTATTTACAGAGATTCTGTAGCCACTTCACAACAGAATATGCATGAATCACCAATAACTATATAAAAAACTGCTTAGCATCTTTGGTTGTCAGGATAATGCAAATTAAAACCACTAAATGAGATACCACTACACACCCACTGGAATATTTAAAATTTTAAAACCTAACAATATCAACGATCGGTGGTAGAGGTAGAGGTAGAGCAACCAGTACTCTCATAAATTGCTAGTGAGGATTTAAAATGGTATCACCTTTGTGGAAAACAGTCTGCCAGTTTCTCATAGACTTACCATATAGCTTGGTCATTCTACTCCTAGATATTTAACAAAGAGAAATAAAAACATACCACTATGTAAAGACTTGTACTTGTTTATGTTCATAGCAGCTTTGTTCATAATAGTCCAAAACTGGCAACTCAAAAGTCCATCAGCGAGTGAATGAATAGACCAAATTTAGTAAATCCATATGGTGTAATGCCATGCAGTAATAAAAAGGAATGCTCTCCTGATACATACAACACTGTGGATTAATTTCAAAAATAATAAGATGAGAGAAAGAAGCCAGAAAAATCCATTCACATAAATGTCTAGCAAAGGGAAATCTAATCTATAATGACAGAAAGCAGATTAGTGGTTGTCTGGAGTTGGGGGCTGGTGGAGGAGGGCTGTCTACAAAGGGGCACAAGGGAATCTTTAGGAGTGCAGAACTATTCTATAGCTTAATTGTGATGGTGATTACACACAGGTACATAGCCGTCAAAACTCATCAACTATGAGCTTAAGAAGTGTAAACTGTACTGAATGTAAATTACACCTCAATAAAGTATTTTTGTAAACAGACATCTGGAGCTCACAGAATAGTAGGAAGACTGAAGAAACAGTATGTGAGACTACACATTGAAGAACAATAATTTGCATTTGAAAGATCATGCAAAGGCAGAGGTAAATTCCAAGTCTGAGGTCATTAAGAGATTACAAGTCATCCTTTCCTTCCTTCACCCCACAACACCAACACACACATACACAGACACACACACAACCTAACTGTGGATTCTGCAACTTGGTGAAAGATCAGGGCCTAAGGAGAGGCATGAAGAGTCTATCCGATATTCCCTAGGGTGGACTAAAATGATGAAAGTCTAGGAAGTGAGGACTGATATTGAATTTGCTGTTTCCTGTTCTGCATGGAAATTAACACCCCAGCCGCCTTACCCCAGAATCACCAACAAAACCATTGAAAATCTGTTATTCACAATACTGACACATGAATGGTGCTTTGGAGAAAAAGGGAGATGTTCACATGGGTGGAGAGAGGGCAGCAACATTGAGAAAAAGGATAGACAGGGAACAGTAACTAAAGTTAAGATGGAGAAAAAGCTTGGAGCAGAGAGTTCAAGTGTCAGGAGGAGAATGGAAGCGTCCCCCAAACCTTCCTTGAGAATCCACAAAAATGTTAGGAAGGCATTGGGTTTCCTACTTTATCTGAAAGGAGTCTAAGGACTTTTTTTGATAGAAGGCATGACTTCACATATCTGGAATACTAGGTGACATAAAGTAGCTTATTCGCACAATCTCATTAAATCTTCACAATCGTCCTGTGAGGCAAGTTATTATTTCCTCTACTTTATAGACAAGGAAACTGACATTCTCAGAGGCTGAGTAATGAATCAAAGGACATAGAGCCAGGATGTAGCTGTGCCACAATCTCAGGCTGCCACACACTGGCCCCTTGAAGGGTCCACAGTGAGTGAAATCAACAGGTAAATAAATAACTATAGCAGTCCCCCCTTATCCACTGGTTTCACTTTCCGAGGTTTCAGTTACTTGTAGTCAACTACTGCGGTCCAAAAATATTAAATGGAAAATTCCAGAAATAATCAATTTATAAATTTTAAACTGCATGCCATTCTGAGTAGAGTGATTAAGTCTCTCTCTTTTTTTTTTTATAAATGTATTTATTTATTTATTTTTGGCTGTGTAGGGTCTTTGTTGCTGCATGCGGGCTTTCTCTAGTTGCAGCTAGCAGGGGCTACTCTTTGTTGTGGTTCGCGGGCTTCTCATTGCGGTGGTTTCTCTTTGCTTTGGAGCACGGGCTCTAGGCACACGGGCTTTAGTAGTTGTGGCACGTGGGCTCAGTAGTTGTGGCTCGCAGGCTCTAGAGTGCAGGCTTAGTAGTTGTGGCTCAAGGGCTTAGCTGTTCTGAAGCATGTGGGATCTTCCCCGACCAGAGCTCGAACCCATGTCCCCTGCATTGGCAGGTGGATTCTTAACCACTGCACTACCAGCAAAGTGCAAGTGATGAAGTCTCTTGCTCTCCCACTTTTTTTTCCCAGGGTCCCCCACCATCAACACTGTCTGCTCCTGACATCCAGCCAACTACACTGTCATGGTTCAATGATCCAGGATTACTCAAAGTAGATGATCCTCTTTCTGACACATTTTCAGAAGGTCAGTAGTAGCCTAACACTAGTCACCATGCTTATACCATTCACCTCACTTCATCTTAGCACATAGGTATTTTATCACCTCATTATCACAAGGAGAAGGGTAAGTACAGTGTAATAAGATATTTTGAGGAAGACCACATTAACAAAACTTTTATTATGGTATATTGTTCTAATTTCTATTTTATTATTAGCTGTTAATCTGTTACTGTGCCTAATTTATAAATTAAACTTTAAGTATGGATGTATAGGAAAAAACATAAGTATATAAATAGGGTTTGGTATTACCCAAGGTTTCAGGCATCCAGCGGAGGTATTGGAATATATCTCCCATGGATAAGGGCAGGGGGGGACTACTGTATAAGCAATATCAGCCATAAAAATAACTACAACACATACAGACTAAGGAATGACAGTAGGGAAAATGCCCAATTTTGCTAGACCAGTCACAGAGAAGAGCAGTGCGGCCACTTGATTTTGCCAAATATTTGTTTAGTACTTAATAGCTGCTCTGCTCATAAGGAAATATTAACTCCTAAGCATATGCTTCAGTTATAATCAGGATTAGCTTTCCTTATTATTAGATAAGTATTAAACATTAAAACAAATGCTACTTCTACTAGAACATGTAATGCAAATCTATGACAAATGTAGACTCATTTATTTCATGAGCATTTTTTTAGCACTGGCCTTAAGGTATTATCTAGGTGGACTACACAGATATGATAAAACATGGTTCTTACTCAAAATAAACTTAAAGTTCATCATATGCCAACTCTACTAAATTTGCTGGAACCTATCATCATTCTGAAACTTACACACTGTCCTCTAAACTAATTTTACATCAAGGTCTGGAAGTTTATTTTCAATTCAGTTAACTTAGTAAATTATTTCTGTAACTGTCTTTTTTCTCACTCTGCTGCTAAAGTTATTCCACACAGACTTCATCTCCACTCAGTTGTTTTAGCTCTAAATTGAGTTATATAAAGAAAAGTGAAGAATCTAGCATCAAGAGAAAAAAATAGCACCTATTATAGTCCAGGAACTGGGCCAGTAGTTGGCATTATAAAGATGAAGAGATAGAGTTTCTGCTCAAGGAGATCATAGACAATATAAGGCAATAAAAATGGAAGCAAATAGCTATAATATAGTGTGATGTATGCTATACAGGACATGAGTATGATGTTCTATGTGAGAAGGATAAATGTGTAATTAATTTGGTCAGAGAACTACAAACTACAAAAAAGATCAACTTTTCTCCAAATCACATCATTTTACTGCTTATGCTATTTAAAAATACAGCTCTTTACACAATGCCTAGCATATAGCTGGTGTTCAAAAAATGTTTGCTGATGAAAATGTAACCAGGTTGATTTCTATGTGTTCCTATACTCTTTAGTTTGATCTGAAAACAGCTTTTACAGTTTATCAGTTCATGAATAACCTTTAGACTTCTATGTTTATATACATGAATGTGTGCACATATGATATGTGCATAAATAAAAGCTCAAGAGGCTGCCATTTAAAAGTTGTGAGCTGCTTCCAAGTCTCTCAGTGATGATGATCTATAACTTTAAACAGATCTTCATTCTTAGCTGAATCTTATCAGTGGACTATTTTAATCATTTTTTAACATCTTTATTGGAGTATAATTGCTTTAATCATGTTTTATAAGTAGAAGGTAAAACTAGAGTTTCTAGGCTTGACTAAATAATACTCCAGGTATGCAAAATTCAAGGATATCAGAGAAAAGGTGCTTGAATTCACATTAGGAGATTGAGAGCTTCCATATATGAAAGAAATTGAAATTTATTCCCCATCTTTTAGGATTCAGTGCAAATAGAGTATCTCAGCAGCACCGTTAAGGTCCCAGCTGAGGCCATCTATCTGTAATGCAAACTAAGGGTTCTGAAGAAGTCATTCAAGTTGACAAAAGAGACAGTCAAAGATTGACGAACTTGGCTCAATGATGGGACCTCAGCTGTCATGAGAGAGGCTAGATTTGGGCATATTAAGTGGCTGAAATTAGAAACCCTTCTCTCTCTCCAATCACCCAACCACTCTAGGTTAAGGAGTTAACCACTCTAGGTTAAGTTAGGTTAACCACTCTAGGTTAAGGTTAAATCTGGGTTAAGGAGGGTGGTCATATAATTTATCATTCAAATCTAGACATTTTTAGAGTGAAAGGGAATAGTATTAACAATTTTTGCTTTGTTAAAAGTGGTTGTGTGGGGCTTCCCTGGTGGCGCAGTGGTTGAGAGTCTGCCTGCCGATGCAGGGGACACGGGTTCGTGCCCCGGTCCGGGAAGATCCCACATGCTACAGAGCGGTTGGGCCCGTGAGCCATGGCCGCTGAGGCTACACATCCGGAGCCTGTGCTCTGCAACGGGAGAGGCCACAACAGTGAGAGGCCCGCGTACCGCAAAAAAAAAAAAAAAAAGTGGTTGTGTGAATGACTGTCAATTAAAGAGGTTTAAGAGTGGAAGCCCAGAACCATATGGATGTGTCCCACCATAACAGTTTATAGCACTAAGCATGGGTGAGATGCAATTTTCCTCTCAACATCTTGAAGAATTACTGCAATTTAGTGAATGACCTGCATGAATGGCAATAGAAGATGTAGCCAGAGTCAAGCCCAGTGACACTGCTTCAGCCAAGCGGAGAGGATGAGAATTTAATGCAAGAAGAAACAGCAGCAGTAAGTGGGGGATTTATCTGGAATGCCCTGCTTCAGATACCTTCAGGCCCTTTTCCAGGGCTACTTATTCCCTATAGTGGCCTATAGAGGTCAGGCCCATACTCATCCTGTAGGTCTCAGCACTTAATGTCACTCCTCAGAGATCTTTTCTCTGGTCTTTCAATATAAATTGAGCGCCTCGTCGTAATGTCAGCACAGTGGGACAGATAAAACCACAGAATAGATTATATTGCTTAGAAAGGATATGTAAAGTATGACATAAGAGAGAGAGAAAAACCTTGGAAAACACCAATATTTAAAGGGGTAGAGAGGAAAACAGAAGTTAAAGACTGGGGGCCAAAACTGTAATAGCTAACATTTTTGAGTAACAGCTATATGCCAGGAAACAATAAATTTCTTTTCACATATTATTTTATCTCTTTATTAAATGTTTACTTATGTAAGGTAAAGTGCTACATGCTGTTTACTTAGTTAACAAGCAGACACATTAGCTGTCGTGGAGCTTGTACTATCTGGGAAAGAAGGTTATCAAGTAACTATTTATACAATTATAACTGTGATAACATTATGATAGAGAAATAGAGGATGATATGAACACTGAAATAGGGAGCTTGACCTAATCTAATAAGTATGGGAAACATTTCTGGAAAGAAGTGATATTAGAAAACTCTGGATAAATCAGGGTTTGGTGAAGGAAGAGAACAACTTCAGTTTTTAAGGCACAGAGAGTTTGTGGATTCCCTGTGACATACAGGAGTAGATGGATGGATATATAACTGTGCAGCCCAGAGGACAGTTCCAGCTACAAAAATCAATTTTAAAATCATCAGTAGATAGATGAGGACTAAATTCATGACTATGGTAAAGAATAGAGAGGATGAGAAGACAACACGGTTTCAAGACACTCTAACCCCTTCAATATTTAATAAATAAGGATGGGTTAGAAAAGGTGATTGAAGGGGGGGTGGCAGAGAGATAGGAGAAAAACCAAG
The DNA here is from genome assembly GCF_003031525.2 of Neophocaena asiaeorientalis asiaeorientalis. Taxonomy (NCBI): domain Eukaryota; kingdom Metazoa; phylum Chordata; class Mammalia; order Artiodactyla; family Phocoenidae; genus Neophocaena; species Neophocaena asiaeorientalis. Next base: position 1,918,826 of record NW_020174050.1, read on the forward strand.
AGGGTATGGTACCCAGGAAATGAAGAAAAGAGAATGTTTTAAAGATAGGCAAGAGTATTGAATGCTGTGAGTTCAAAAAGATGAGAATGAAAAATGTGTGGGATTTAATGACACAGAGCTTCACATTGTACCAGGAGAGCCACTTCAGTGGGGCAGTAGGACTGAAGATTTTTAATGCCATGGACTACAGTGAGAGCTTAGCAGGTACTGTTTTCTATTTTATTATCACATCTACCCTATTAGGAGGATACTATTATTACCACTATTTCACAAATGGCAAAACTGAGGTTTTGAAAGGTTAAGCCTCACAGTAAGTGGCAGAAGTAGAATGCAAACCCCAGTCTAGTAGATTCCAGAGACTGCACGATGGAGTAATGCTGTGAAACCCAAGAAGGGATTTCAAGAAAGAGTCGGTAAATGAGTTAAGTGATGCAGCAAGGAAAGTTGAATGATAAATGAAAAAGAGTCACTGGACTTAGTAATTAAGAATTCAATAGAGGACTTCCCTGGTGGCACACTGGTTAAGAACCCACATGCCAATGCAGGGGACAAGGGTTCGAGCCCTGGTCCGGGAAGATCCCACATGCCGTGGACCAACTAAGCCCATGCACCACAACTACTGAGCGTGCACTCTAGAGCCTGCGAGCCACAACTACTGAGCCCACATGCCACAACTACTTAAGCCTGCGCGCCACAACTACTTAAGCCTGCGCACCACAACTACTGAGCCCACATGCCGCAACTACTGAAGTCCGCGTGCCTAAAGCCCGTGCTCTGCAACAAGAGAAGCCACTGCAATGAAAAGTCCACACACCACAACTAGAGAAAGAACAGCCCCCACTCGCCACAACTAGAGAAAGCGGGTGTGCAGCAACAATGACCCAACACAGCCACAAAATAAATACTAAATTTAAAAAAAAAAAGAATTCATTGGAGACCTTTATCAGAATAAATTCATTAGACTGGTGGTGTTGAAGCCTGACTTTAATGAGTTAAGAAAAAAAATGGACATAATGAAGAAATCAGTGAGGATAGACTACTCTTTATCTTGTTTGTGAAGGGAAGAAAGTGGGATAACGTCATGAGGAGACAGGGTAATGGGAAGGAATTCTAAGATGAAGGACACCTAAGTATATTTACAGGCAGAAAAAGGAGACAGCAGGAGAGAAACTAGAGGTTCAACAGAGAAGGTGCTAACAGATGGAGTAATGTCCTATATGTGGCTTGACAGCATGAGATTAAAAGCAATGTAAAGTGGTTACCCCAAGAGTGGAACACCTCCTTTTTTGAAGGCTAGAGGAAAGAGGGGAAGGACCTCCATGATTTAAGGCAAAGGAAGAGACAGCTGGCTTGATTTTCCCTTTGAAATAGGAGATTAGATTGTCTTCTGAGACTGAAAGGTGAGAGGAGCAGGCATTAGGGATTTAGGATACTGGTAATAATGGAACATGACATCGGTGGTGGGGGAGGTGTGCTACTTAAATTAGATGGGGTTTGGAGCTCGGGGATTTAGAGCATAAGCCACCTGTACTCCTTGTATTAGTGCCTTTACAATAAAGATGTACTCTCCTTCACCACAAAATAAAATAAAATAAAAATAAAGTAGTTGGGGTTTGAGGAAACCAGCAAAGAGCCCCTCCTATCCCCATATAAGTTTGAAAATAACTGAGAAATTGACACGTAAAAGTCAAATAAATGGAGATCAAAATGTTTGCTTTATTACTTTGGGAGCTATGAAAGAATATGCCTTAGATCAGTAGAATGGAAAAAAAAGGCTTCATAATACCTAGAATCGCAGAATTAGGTCTACCCATCCAGTCACAGGCAGCCTGGAGAGAAGGACCTGCCCCTTAAGACTGACATCACAGAAGAGCAATGCAGACTGTACACTCCTTCTAGGCAGGCAGACACCAAGCCTCAGGCGGAGGGAAGATGTGAACCATACATGCCCAGTCTCTTGTCCCAGATTCACCAAAGAACAGAACAAAGGGACAAGGAGAGGTCACATGTGTTACTGCAATGAAGGGGATCACAACAAGTCTCCCCAAAATGTGCCACTTTAGCATGTAGACTATTTTGAGCTGAAGGCAATCAAGACCCAGCAGACTCAAGAAAAACTTTAATCTCTCCCTTAACTGCCGAGAAGAATTTAGATAGAAGACCTGGTCCAGGAAAAGCACTATCACCAGAGATATCACAAAGAATATGGGCCAGGTGTGGTTAGCTGGAGGGGAGCTCGGCTGGGTCTGGAAACCAAATTCCTCTGTGTTCCACTGTCTCTGCATGGCATGGCCAATATTTGTTTACCAAACATTTGCTCTTCCCATCTTCCTGTGAACTGTCTTCTTCCCCTTTGAAGTCCCAGACCCCTACCCGCTTCTCCTTAGCTCAGGATGGCATATAAGCCTCAGCTGTCTGACTGCCTGTGGGTCTCATATTCTTATGAGGCCCCTGTACGTATGTAATTAAGTTTGTTTTTGTCCTATGATAATATGATTATTAGATCAGGCAAAGAAGAGTAGAGGAAAAGATATTCCTCCCCTGCAGTAATGAATGTTTCTCTTCCTGGAAACAAGAAACCTGGGAAATAAGTATTCTCTATTAACAAAACAAACAATACTGACTGTAGCCTTTTGCTTTCGTAAGGAGGAGAAAGTCCTACCCAAGAAATTGAGCTGGCCCAAGATAAAAGAAAAACCGTCATTTCAAAGCTTCTGATGGTGCTTCATGCTGCTAACAGTACAGAAGTTAAGTTTAGCAAGCTTTTTTTTTTTTTTTTTTTTTTTTTTTGGCAGTACGCGGGCCTCTCACTGTTGTGGCCTCTCCCGTTGCGGAGCACAGGCTCTGGACGCGCAGGCTCAGCGGCCATGGCTCACGGACCCAGCCGCTCCGTGGCATGTAGGATCTTCCCAGGCCGGGGCACGAACCCGTGTCCCCTGCATCGGCAGGCGGACTCTCAACCACTGTGCCACCAGGGAAGCCCATGTTTAGCAAGCTTTTTGTTGATTTGTTTTGAATATGTAAAAGTAGATCTGCAGATAAGTTTGCAGTCATGGCTGCAGAAAACTGAATTGCTGTGAATGACACAATAGGATGAATTTTTTGATCTGGGGAGAGTCAGCAAAGAATAGAAAGGAGAGAAGTAAAATGCAGAGCAGAGAGAGAGTTCAGAGAGGCAGAGGCAGGAATTCAGAGCCAGAGGCGTTCAGGGAAATCATAATCTCTACCCCCCTGCCCAGCACCAAAAAAAATTTCTTTGCCCAAAATATTAGGAATTGTTTTGCGTTCTCATCAAATATAATGTGAGGTTAGAGGAAGGGGGTTGTGTCAATTTCAGTGAAATCTAACAGGTAAAATAATCCCAGAGAGCTGGAGTACTTGGAGAATATTCAAGCATGGACACTCTCACTGCTTCCCCACTCTCACTGGTGAAATCACACTTGTACAGTAGGGTGCAGAAAGAGAGAGGGATCAGGGATGGTGCGAGCCTCCAAGATCACTGGGAGTCAGACATGGTACTCAAATTTTGATAACTGAAAAATTGTTCTTAAGTTTTGACAATAAACATCCATGGGGACCTTGGAAAACTTGTTTCCCGGGGTGCAGGGGTGCGGTGCTGTTGGAAAAGGAATAAAACATGGGGGCCATTCTAGCTGATGTCTCTGAAACTGCCCCTTCTCACCTGTTGCTCTAGGCACACAGCCTGTTTCACTTAATTTATACATCATTGACTTTCTAATTATTAACTAAAAAATTAGGTAAATAATTAACTAAAGTGCCTCACATGGGAGGTTTCCTTAAAAGCTGCTTTAGAAACAGTTTAATGTTACAAAAATCTAAACTTAGCCTGAAAATTGAGTAGAAAATTAAAAGACAGTAAGTTGATGTCCTTATCAGAATAAATGCTGTAACTGGATCTAGCAACAGTCACTGGCATCTGCGTACAAGCCACCACCTCATATTGCTGGGATTTTTTTCCCCATGTATGTGAAAGAATAAAGATTTCTAAGATTTTTTCTGCCTTTCCCATTTGGAAATGTTTGCATTAAAAAAAAAAAAAAATCTCCTGCCCAAAGCAGAAACTCAGAGCACTCATAACATCCATTTAAAATCTTTATGCACCGGGCTTCCCTGGTGGCACAGTGGTTGAGAGTCCCACGTACTGTGGAGCACCTAAGCCCGCGCACCACAACTACCGAGCCTGTGCTCTGGAGCCCGCGAGCCACAACTACTGAAGCCCGCATGCCTACAGCCCGTGCTCTGCAACAAGATAAGCCATCGCAATGAGAAGCCTGCGCACCGCAAAGAAGATCCAGTGCAGCCAAAAGTAAAAAAATAAATTAAAAAAAAATTTAAATGCTGGGACTTTGCTGCTTTACATTAAAAAAAAATAACTGGCATTCTGTGATTTTTTTTCCTATTCAGCTAACGAATATTTTTTAAAAATACATATCACAGTTCCTCTGATTTTTGTGTCTAAAGGGAGAACTCAAAGTCTAGCTTGCGCTAGAAAGAGAATTTTGGGACCTATTCTATTTTGTCCCTTTCACCCCTCAGCTCACACTCATTAAACATTTAACCGGAAACCTTTCAAAACTGATAAAATATGCTATTAACATCCCTGAAATAAAAACAGTAAAGTGGTTCTCAAAAGAAGGTAATGTGCCCAACCAACAAGGGTTTCACTATAATTAAAAATAGTAACTCTTTCCCCCATTGTGGACAGGAAATCACTAGCAGAACAAGCACCAGCTCCAGATTTACTTCAAGATAACACATGAATGAGGTATCTGAAAAGGTTTGGTTCCCTTAATGATTAACACATTTTACGATATTCCTTCAAATGTTGGAGAAATACTACCCAACATCTTATTGCCTTCTATAGTTCCTGCACATAAAACATCCCTTTTCCTGACACAGAATTTCTTTCCATCTTTTTCTCCCTGCTCCTTTACCAACTGTATTTTATACATGTTCCCAATCACTTTTGTCTTTCAGTGTGAGTGCTGCTGAGTGAGCAGGCAAAGAGAAGAAACTCTAAGGTGGATATAGTTTGAACATGTGAAGGAAAAACTCTTTGGAGAAGAAAATTAGATTCATAACTGGTATATGCAAGGGTATAACTATATGTGTATTATACACAATTGAGTATACAAATATACAAAATATAATATTTAATTTTGTGTTGATAGCAAAGAGTAAGCTCAGGTACCCACTGTTTGACATAAATTTTAAAGAAAGAAAAATCATTATTCTGCTCTTAAACATCAAAAGAATGAACCATTAATAAGCTAAAAGTCTGCCTGTAAGACAAAATCACAAGGTTTAAAGGAAATGACTCAAATATTCACAAATCCTCTTACCTGTCTCTTTCTAGTCCCATACATACTATTAGTGTTGCATTAAATACCATCTATTCTGTGATAATATGATCCTTATGTTCCTAAGAAACTTTAGTTATACAAATCCATGCTGTGAAAACAACTGTTTTAGTGGAGGGAAAAAGAGATTGGGAGCTAGAAAATTCCAGAGCCTTAATAACAAATTTAGCTTTCCTGCAGGACTTTCAGTAATAAAGCTGACTTTTTAATGGCTCTAAGGACATAGCTACAAATGGAACTTGCGATTCTTGGTAATTACCAACTTGCTTTAACATTATTGTACTAAGATGAACACAATATTTCTTAGACTTTTATAATTGATTGCCCACTGTTATAAAGAACAAATCTCAAAGCCAGTCAGATAAGCTGCTGCACACCGAGAGGTTTTTTTACCCATACATTCTGGGTGCTAGTTTTTATTATGATTTATTGCTTTATAAACTTATGCTCTATATAAGTCTTATTCCTTTATTCATCATTACCTTTTAAGTTTAAAAAAACTGGCATTTTTTTCTCAAAATAAGTATCAGCAAAAGAGTTAAAGTATAAAAACCATCAACTCACAAACAAAGTCTCTCCTTTCTCCACAATGACCACAGAATTTAAGAATGTGACAGATATCTATATATGTGGATATTTTTAAGTGCATCTCCTGCTTTGGAGTAGGGAACAAGTCATATGATATCTACTCTCTCAAGGAGTTACCTGGAAATCATTACCACTAGAAATCTGGAAAGGTGTTAAGATATTTGTCATTTATTTTTAAATAATTCAGCAGAGACAGTTTGGTATTATGAATGTGCCAGCTAGTTTAAGCTTCAACTCTAAGGTAAGCAATCACTCTATAAAATTCATTCTACAAGAGAGTTAGCTGGTATTATTTCAGAAAGGCCACACTCCAAGGTGGCCACTGCAGGCAATTTGGTTAGCCACATCTCAGTCAACAGCTGAGATTTCGTTAACTAGTGAAGTAAGCATCAGAAATGGGTTTTATTGGAGAAATTACTGGTTTGTTAGTGAGACAAATGTTAGAAATATGTTCAAGGTATTCAAGACGTGGATTAGCTAAAATATTTTCATGACCCTTCAAACATACTTGAACAGAGACTGAGAATCTTGGAAGCTTCTGGCCTGTGCCTTTATGGGTAATACTCAGGCTTGGTTCCTAAAGGACATGCTTTGATCCCCTGGATCAGAAGGAATTCATTTGCCTTATTCCTGTCTCTGTACTAATGGATGTGTGCTTTGAGCAAAACATTCTTGTGATAAGGCGGCCAAAGCATCTGAGAAGACAAGCTTACCAAACAAAGATTATCAATTGTTTTGTGCCTATTTTCTAAAGAATGTCTATTTAACAAATACTTGAATGTGTGGCAATTTTTTTTTCTGCGAATTGCTTTCATTATAACCTAGTAGCCAGGTTGTAGGGGAGTAACTTAGAACAGGTCCCAGTAAAAAGTGTTACAAGTGGTCATATGAGATTGAAGAAGTTTATGTCCTGGTTCCCAAACTAAACCTTCTATGTGATACTGACTAAAATAAGGAACAATACTGATTCCTTTATTTCTGGTGAAAGTAGTTTAGGAAGAAAAAGGGATGAATGAGTTTAGAAAAAGTAGACAGTATATATAGTTACTTTACTGCAAAGAAATTCTTTTTAGACCCCAGATTTTTAAAAAAATTAAACTATTACTCTAGAGTAACCTTCTGATCCTTTTATTTGGATAATGATGATATTCTCAGAATAACAATTTATCCCAGGAGTTAAGCAAAGAAATGGTGAACAGAGTAACATAGAAAAACAACGTGAGGAGTCACATGACAAATCCAGTAGGTAAAAGGCTGATTTTTTTAATTTATTCTCAATCTTCAACATATCTCTTAGTTTCCAAACCATCTATAATCTAACACTTATAAGAATCAAGTCAGTCATGTAATTGTGTGAAACAAACTAGGTGTAATATTGAAGGACTTTGGTGAGCTAGAAAGCACATGCCTTATTCAAAGTAAAAAAGTTGCTCAGCTCCCATCAGTGGCAGCCAGGGTAACATGTAGGACAGATTTTCAAGAGAATCCACAAAATCCGTATTTAATGTGAAATCTCTTAAACCTCATAGGTTTTACAATTAATACTGTGCAGTAGAGTATTCACTCAACAGGTCTAGATTGGCTCTTTACATTCCAAAGAAAGACTGGCCTTTGCTTGGTTCCAAGAAGGTAACCTCTAAGCCCTTGGAATATCCCGCCTGATAAGACTGCTTTGTTTACCTAAGGGCCTTGGACCACATCAGATAGTCTATGCTAACAATGTGATTTATGATATGGACCTAGTGTCATGTGATATCAGCTTGACCTCTGGAGAGAATGGAGAATAAGGTCAGCCACATAGGCAGTCAGTCACACCTATGTGACCAACCAAGAAAAACACTAGACACCAAGGTTCAGGTAACTTTGCTGGTTGGCAATATTCCAAGCAGGCTGTCACACATTGTTGCTAGAAGAATGAGCACTGTCCCCAGGACTACTGGGATAGGACAACTGGAAGCTTCTGCCTGATGTCTCCTGAACTTTGCCCTATGCACCTTTTTTCATTGCTGATTTTAGTCTTTATCCTTTTGATGTAATAAACTGTAACCATGAGTAAAACAGTTTTTCTTTGTCCTATAAGTCCTTCTAGTAAATCACACATTGAACCTGAGGGTGGCTTTATGGACCCGCAAATACAAATACTAATTTTAAAAATACCAAACAGGGCTTCCCTGGTGGCGCAGTGGTTGGGAGTCCGCCTGCCGATGCAGGGGACGCGGGTTCGTGCCCCGGTCCGGGAGGATCCCGCATGCCGCGGAGTGGCTGGGCCTGTGGGCCGTGGCCGCTGGGCCTGCGCGTCCGGAGCCGCAACGGGAGAGGCCACGGCAGTGAGAGGCCCGCGTACCGCAAAAAAAAAAAAAAAAAATACCAAACAAAACCAACTATGTGAGCCATATTTGGGTGCAGACCATCAGTTTGCAACTTCTGATTCTAGTTCTAACCCCTCACAAGGCCAGTGTTAGAAATAACCAAATGCAGGTGATAAAGGAAGACACTCATGTATGAGTAGGTACAGAGGGTCATAGCTATTCGTTGTTTGGCTTTAAGAGAAAGTTGAGGAAAGAAATTCTGAGGAATAATTGGACTGAACTCACTGGAAATTAACATTTTATCTTCTTTGGGTAGACACTGGAAAAATGACAAGTTTTCTGTAGACTTAATACAGAAATGGACATTCTATATTTAAGCCTGAAATTTGCCTCTAAGTCTTCTTCTGCATGTTGATTCATAAAAACAGATGATGTTACTATTTATGCCACTGCTGCTTAGTTGCTTCTTTCTAAGTCTTAAAAGAATAACAATCATAGTAACTCTGATCCCTCAATACAGCTGAATAAGCAAATCTAGAATAAACAGCATATAAAAAGTAAAAAATCAGTTTAGTTTGCTCAATTTAACAAATATTTTTTTAGCATCCAATCTTATTACAAGACAGATGTGAGGTTCCAGATATACAACAATAAATAAAACACAGTCCTTGTCTTAATAAATCTCGGGAAGCAGGGGTGAAGAAAATGTTCCTGTAGAGAGACAAATACTAACTCAACTATAGAACACTATATATTCAAGTTTTTAAAATCTGCCCTTTCTCTTTTAGCCTCTATCAATAAGTGAATGTTTTTTCTAGAACAATCTCAAAATCTAAAAAAAAAAAAATGGTTCTGATGAACCTACAGGGAAGACAGGAAAAGACACAGACATAGAGAATGGACTTGACACCAACAGGGGGAAGGGTAAGCTAGGATGAAGTGAGAGAGTGGTTAGTTGTGGTCATGGTAACTCCTGGCATGAAAAGTATAATTGGTCACATAGTTGAGACAGTCCCCATATGCAAAATAAACCACTCCAACACCAAACCCCCTAGAAGCCCCCAGATAAGGTCCATTCAGACCAGGGGGACATATCCTGGGGAAGGTTTGCAGACTGATTTCACTGTCATGCTGAGAGTATCAGGCAATTTCAGATATCTCCTGGTGCTAGTAGACACATTTTCTGGGTGGACAGAAGCATTCCCTGCTAGAACTGAAATGGCAGCTGAAGTTGCTAAAAGAAATAATCCCCAGGTCTGGGCTCTTAGGATCCCTACAAAGCGATAATGGTCCAGCATTTGGGTCTCAAGTGATGAAGGGGATAACAAGTGCCCTAGGCATAAAATGAACCTTGCATTCAGCCTGGTGACCCCAATCATTCGGGAAAGTAGGGAGATTCAATCAGACCTTGAAACTGGCCTTAGACAAACTACATCAGGAGACTCAAGAAAATTGGATTAAGTTGCTTTTGATTGCCCTAAGGGAAAAATTAAAGTGTGTTTGAATTCAGATATGGCAGACCCATTCCCCAAGCCCAAGACAAGGGACACCTTAACCCCCTCAAAATGGAACAACTCAAGTGTGCCCTCCAGGTAGGAGAGACCACGAAAGCCCTCAGGGAATATGGTAACCACGTGCTGCCCACACCCACTGACCTGGCTTTCCACTCTTTCTGGTCAGGAGACTGGGTGAACCTAAAAACCTGGAAAACCGGCAGCCTGCAATATCAGCTCACTCCTAAGGGGAACTGACCCCACTTGGTGATCCCAACCACCCATTCTGCCCTGAAGCTGCAGGGGATCACTTTGTGGGTACATCACACTCCAGTAAAGAGAGACCCTAAGTCCCAAACAGCAGAGAGACAACCTGGGGCAAAAGACCCCCTGGACTACTCCTTTTTTGTGTGTGTGGAATCATTATTAATTTTATTTGCCACTCTTTATGGACATTGGTCCACTTCCACATGAAAAGTAGGGAGCATCTACTTCCACTTAACATTCTATAGAATGCTGTTGTACTGCAAACCAGAGTAACTTACTTACACAAGGGGAAAAATTACTGAAACCATGCCCCAAGATGTCCCCCAAGTATGTTTTTGTGTGTATAATTACAAGCGTCTATAACTCTACAAAGCTAGTTCCTTCTTAGATCAATGTAGTATCTTTAATATACATTGATGTAGTGTGGACCTGACCATTCGGACCACCAAACTTTCAAGAGGTTAAAAAACAGCAACAGAGGGCTTCCCTGGTGGTGCAGTGGCTGAGAGTCCACCTGCCGATGCAGGGGACACGGGTTCGTGCCCCGGTCTGGGAAGATCCCATATGCCGCGGAGCGGCTGGGCCCGTGAGCCATGGCCGCTGAGCCTGAGTGTCCGGAGCCTGTTCTCCGCAACGGGAGAGGCCACAGCAGTGAGAGACCCATGTACCGAAAAAAAAAAAAACAGCAACAGACCCCCCGGACTACTCCCTATGAACCCTTCTCTGCTTCCAAAAAACAACAAAAGTGTGACTAGGGATATTCAGGCCATGACAGTGAGCCTTCACATCAGGCCACACAGGTCTTGTGCCTGCAGGCAAAAGACCTACATACCTTTATTTTTAGAATAATTTGTCACTTGACCATTATTGGCTTGCTAATATTTGGGCCATGTACTTTTAAATTTAATTTTATTTATTTTTGGCTGTGTTGGGTCTTTGTTTTTGCACACAGCCTTTCTGTAGTTGTGGCGAGCATGGGGCTACTTTTTGTGGCAGTGCACGGGTTTCTCACTGCAGTGGCATCTCCTGCTGCAGAGCACAGACTATAGGTGTGTGGGTTTCAGTAGTTGTGGCATGCGGGCTCTAGAGCACAGGCTCTAGAGCTCAGGGGCTTAGTTGCTCCGCGGCATGTGAGATCTTCCCGGACCAAGGCTTGAACCTGTAAGGCCAACTGGCCCGAGGCAGGGGAACGCAAACAGATTCACAGGTTGCATCAGACCGAAACTCTCTCCGGACCACCCAGTTCCAGGAACTGACCTGGGGACTTTCCACCCGGCCCAGCCTTCCCTCCTTTCGAGGGGCGGGACTAACGGTCCCAAGACTGATGCAACCAGCACCAGATATTGCCACGATACCCGAAGAGACCACCAAATAAGGAATACCTTACGCCCTCCCGTATTCACCACACCCCTTTCCCTTCTTCCCCTCTAAAATCTTGCCCAACCCTCGCCCAGGTAAGACTTCTCTGGCCCCTTTCTCTCGGACCAGTGAACCTCGCCCGGGAGCGCTCCCTAATAAAGCTCACTTGAAGCTTTCCTCTATTTCGCGGTGCCGTTTATTAAGATCCGACCTTACAGAACCCGTTTCTCCTGCATTGGCAGGAGGATTCTTAACCACTGCGCCACCAGGGAAGACCTGGGCCATGAATTTTAAATAGTCCGGTGTTCTTTGTCTCCAAAAGGTTAAACATATGGTGGTCGCTCGGGGATGCAGGCAGTCTGGGCTGAGGCCTGGGGACAAACGTCTAAAGGCGGCTGGGGAGAAGCTCTGTTCCTCTCCCCGCGGTTATGACGATGTCCCAAACCTGCAGGAAATAGTTACAGACGGACCTGCACCACTCAAGAATGAGGAGCAGGACAAAAGACAGAGGGGATTTGTCACCGGCAAATCCCATTAACAATTCCCGGGAAACAACAACAGAATCTGAGTAATAAAATCTTACCTTTTTTTCCTTTTCTTTTGTATTTCGTCTAGTTTCACTTGCTCGTAGGGGGCCATGGGCAGAGGCCTTGCCCCAACACTGCAGCTCGGCGGGCCATACGCAAAAGCGCTGCGTCACACCACAATCCAAGATGGCTGCGGCGGGCCGTGCGCACAGACGCTGCACCCGGCACTGCAATATGGAACCTGAGCAGCACAGCTGTGCCTGCCTCACTCGCGCGAGAACTCCACTCTCTCCCCTCCCCGCTGATGAGATCCACATAAAGCAGCCCTGCCCGAGGCTTGTCGGCTAGAGCAGCGGGAGGGCAATGTGCGGCGCAAGCTCACACCTCTCCAGTCTCTTACCAAAGAATAAAGCTTTCCTTTGCTTCTGAACGAACTCAGTCTCATTCTATTGCCTCAAACGACACCGGGCAGAGGGACCCTTATTGCGGACTTATTCAGGAGGGTCAGGACATAAGGACATAAAAGTAGAAGAAAAGTCTCTAGCTTTACACGAAGTTATCTGCATATTTTGAAAACAATTTCACTGTTCGGTGGGAATTCAAATGAAGGTGTACGCAAATTTAATACTCAAAAGAGGGAAAAACTGGCATCAGGGCATTCACGGCTTGCCAAGCTGAAAGAATGCTATTGAAGATTTCTTATATAAATGTTCCTTGACCTTTGAGTGAACCAACAGATCTTAAAAGTTGCATTAGCCAAAGCAGTTCCCATAGCAAATAAAGTTTTTAGATGAATGCCTCAGATTTTTTCCTCTTCAGCCTAAAGAGGAATCACCCATCATCACAAGCAGCAAGTTAACTTCCAGGTTGTTTCTCAAAGACCACTGGGAGTCTGTGATATAGAGTGAACACTGTCCTAGTTCTAAAGGGTTTCAAGTGGCTGATGGGAAAATGACTTAAAGCTGACTATAAGACTGCTACCTGAAACAATTACTGCTCAAAACGTCCAGCCCCCACATTCCATGATGTTCTTATAACTCTGGAGTGTAGATTTTAGGGCCCCTGATGATGTGGGTATTTTAAAATACATTATAGAAATGGAATGTTTAAAAAAATTTTTTTTAATGTTAAAAAAAAATTTTTAAGTTGCACTGACTATAGTAGATTGTTGTTATAAGACTATTTACTAGTCTAGAAGAAGATTGAGAATCAATTATTGTGGAATTTGCAGAGGTTTTTCATTAATGCTTTGATCACATGCTTAAAAGGGAGCATCCCATTTCCTAGATTGTCTCTGTCCTCCTTCCCTGTTCTACTATAGTGTAGCATGAGAATGCAGGTGCTTAGCATTTTCAAAAGCATTGAAATGTCTGTTTTTTCATTATTTATGAAAAGATATGGTCCATTTTATCTTTTTGTCTATCTCGATTTAAGAATGGTGTTAATAGAAAAAAACTTAAAAGTCGTGCCAATTAGGTCAACTTTCTCCTGAGCTGTTGTTAACTGACAATTTAATGGCAAACATTTTCATTCAAGTAACTAGATTCTGAAGACAACCATTAAACTTCAAAAGAAATCCAATAGTTCAAAAGTGCTGGGAGCATAGCAGAAAAGCTATGATTTTGTTTATTTAAGGCTTTTACAAAAGAAAAGATAAACTTTGAAGTGCTGTAGAATTAACGGTGGTACTGTATGAGGGCTCTTAGAGGAAATGATTATCCACAGGCCAAAACTCACTTGCTCCATAGCACTGGCATTGCCATTGTTGTGACTTAAGTTAATTTTTTATTCTTTCTTCCTCCGTTGGATGATTTTAGCAATTGCTAAGAATGAATTTATTGAACAAATACTCCAAATCCAAAATACTTCTTGGAGACTTCACCAAAGTAAATAATAAAAACAAATGACTTTCAACATGATGGCTACTCCTTCTGGTTTCTTTGTTGCCCCAGATAAGCAGAAGTCAGCAACTGGGGCTCTCCTTTCAGTGGCCTCCACCTAGCTGTCGCACCAATCCAGACAATAACAATCACAGCAACTTCTGTCCACCCTACATTTGCTTCTTCGAAAAGAGAAGTAGTATAATGCAGTGGTTAATGGCTTTGGAATCAGGCAATCATGAACTCTGAACTTTAAAATTCTCTAGACCTCTTCTGATCCTCAGTGTCCTCCAGTGAAAGGTCTTAATAGTCTTATCTCAAAGGCTTATCAAGAGGATAAAATAGGATAAGGTTTGGGAAGGGCCTGGCAAATGATCATCATTCATGAATGGTAGCTGAAAATACACAGCCTCTCTTGTGAATTTTCTTCTTATCTCCCTTTTCTCCTTGCCCTGGAGACATACAGGAAAGGAAGTGTTGGAACAAGGCATGATGGCACTTGCTTTTTCTGATGCATCAAGTCCTTCCCCATGCTATCATCTGTTCTACAACTTACATGTTCAGGCTCTTCCACTCTCTCAGCCTTATCTCCTGCCACTTTTCTACCCCACAATAAACTTTTCTCCGACTGTCCAGCCAAACACTTCACGCATCTTCAAGCTCTATGCAAGATGTTTTCCCTGCTTAGAAGGCTCTTCTCAACCTTATTCTACCAAAGTCCTACCCATCCTTTAGTAGAAATATCACAGAATTTGAAATACACCTCCACCAGCCTTCTGGGCTTCTTTCCCATCTGTACTCCCATAAGCACTTTGCACTGTTTGCTTAGTCATGGGTCACCTTGGATTTTAATGAAGGATTGCTATGTCTGTGTTTCCTAATAGAATGTGAGTCTCTCCAGGGCAGGACCCATATCTTATGCCACCAGTGTTTAGCCCAGTGTCTGGCACCTAGTAAAGGTATGCCTCATTTTATTGCCCTTTGCTTTATTGTTTCACAGATGCCGTGTTTTAACAAATTGAATGTTTGTGGCAACTATGGATCAAGCAAGTCTATCAGTGCCATTTTTTTTAAACAGCATTTGCTCACTTTGTGTCTCTGTATCACATTTTAGTAATTCTCTAAATATTTCAAACTTTTTCATTATTATTATATTTGTTATGATGATCTGTGATCAGTGAATTTGATGTTACTACTGTAATTGTTTTGGGGTGCCATGAGCATTTCTTTAAGCCAAAGCCCGATCCAGAGCAAAGCCCTAACTCTCTTCAATTCTGTGAAGGCTGAGAGAGGTGAGGAAGCTGCAGAGGAAAGGTTTGAAGCTAGCAGAGGTTGGCTCATGAGGTTTAAGGGAAGAAGCTGTCTCCGTAAGATAGAAGTGCAAAGTGAAACAGCAGGTGCTGATGTAGAAACTGCAGCAAGTTATCAAGGAGATCTAGCTAAGATCATAAATGAGGGTGGCTACACTAAACAACAGATTTTCGATGTAGGTAAAACAGCCTTCTATCGGAATAAGATGCCATCTAGGACTTTCATAGCTAAAGAGGAGAAGTCAATGCCTGGCTTCAAAGGACAGGCTGACTCTCTTATTAGGGGCTAATGCAGCTGGTGTCTTTAAGTAGAAGCCCATGTTCATTTACCATTCTGAAAACTTTACTGCCCTTCAGAATTATGCTAAAGAAAAAAAAAGATTTATGCTAAATCTACTCTGCCTGTACTCTATAAATGGAATAACAAAGCCTGGATGACAGCACATCTGTTGACAACATGATTTACTGAATATTTTAAGCCCACTGTTGAGATCTACTGCTCAGAAAAAATTCCTTTTGAAATGACAATGACAATGCACCTGATCACCCAACAGCTCTGATGGAGGTGTTACAACAGATTAATGCTGTTTCCATGTCTATTAACAAATAAAAATCCACTCTGCATCCCATGGATCAACAAGTAATTTCAACTTCAAGTCTTATTATTTAAGTAGTAAATTTCATAAGGCTATAGCTGCCATAGTGATTCCTCTGATGGATCTGGACAAAGTCAACTGAAAACCTTCTGATAAGGATTCATCATTCTGGATGCCATTAACAACATTTGTGATTCCTGGGAAGAGGTCAATATACCAACATTAACAAGAGTTTAGAAGTTGATTCCAACCCTCATTGATGACTTTAAGGGGTTCAAGACTTCAGTGGAGGAAGTAACTGCAGATAGGGCAGAAATAGCAAGAGAACCAGAATTAGAAGTGGAGCCTGAAGATGTGGCTGAATTGCTGCAATCTCACGATAAAATTTTAATGAATGAGGATGAGCAAAGAAAGTAGTTTCTTGAGCTAAAATCTACTCCTGGTGAAGATGCTGTGAAAATTATTGACATGCCAACAAAGGATTTACAGTATTACATAAACTTAGTTGATAAAGCAGCAGCAGGGTTTGAAAGGATTGACTCTAATTTTTAAAGAAGTTCTACTATGGGTAAAATGCTGTCAAACAGCATTACATGCTGCAGAGAAATTGTCTGTGGAAGGAAGTGTCAATCAGTGCAGCAAACTTCACTGGTGTCTTATTTTATGAAGCTGTCACGGCCACCCCAAGCTTCAGCAACCACCACCCTCATCAGTGAGCAGCCGTCAGCATCGAGGCAAGAGCCTCCACCAGCAAAAAGATTAGGACTCACTAAGGGCTCAGAATATGGTTGGCATTTTTTAGCAATAAAGTATTTTCTAATTAAGGTATGTATATTATTTTTTTAGACATAATGCTGTTGCACACTTAATACACTACAGTACAATGTAACATAACTTTTATATATGTACTGGGAATACAAAAAATTCGTGTGACTTGCTTTACTGCTGTATTCACTTTATTGCGGTGGTCTGGAACCAAACCTGCCGTATCTCCAAGGTATGCCTGTATTAAATAACATGTTTGTAATTAAAATGAATGGACATTCTTCTTTCCAGTTCCCCCATAAATCCCATCCTTTCCCATTTGCATCAAATCTCTTATGATCTGTACTGTGATGAAAACATGAAAGATGCAATATATATGTTATCAAATCAATACATTTTTCACCTTAAACTTACACAATTGTGTGCCAATTATATGTCAATTAAGCTGGAAAATAAATAAATTACAAAAGAAAGTCACTGACACCCTGCCTCAGTTTGGCTCCCCCCAAAGCAGACTCTGAAACAAGGATTTTTAACACAAGCCATTTACTTGAGAGGTGGCCCCAAACACTGGAGGGGGAGTAGGGGAAAGGAGCCAATGAAGATAAGGCAGCCAATAAAGGTGAATTATCAAGCCAGTCCCATGTGAGTGACTGGGATGGTTCCCATGGGAAAAGAGTGTAAATGAATATTTTCTCACCCAAGGAGTAAAGAAGTTCAAGAACTCATCCACCAACTCCAACAGTCATTGGTGAGGGCTACTCCTGGAGTGTCAATGCCCTGGCCCTTCCACCTGCCATATGCCCAGGCAAAGTAGACATCCTTGTCTTTGGAGAAAATACTGGCAGATATGGCTGGTCTCACTGAAATAGTGAGGCTTGCCCGAGAGATAAGAGCAGGGCATGAAGAGCAGCATATGCCTCAGACACGGACTCCCAACTGGAAACGTCGGTATAGTCCCATCAGCAGCCAGGCTGATTCCAACCCACTTTCAGAGTGACAAACATGAAATTTCAGTAGCAAAATTTTCCTTCCCAGAGATAGCAAGCCAACACTGAAAGAGTATAAGAAGTGTTTTTACAACAGTTGCTCCTTATTTATAGTTTACTTCTAGGATTGTGGACTAGAAAAATACATAAATGGATCACCTGGAGAAGAATGTTGCTTGCAGACAGAGATGACCCTCTCATATCCTCAACTGCTCTCAAGGGAAAGACTTACTCCTTTGATGATCCTCTCCAATATTTAACTTGTCCTTGACTTTGAAAAATAAAAGTAGCTTACGTTTATTGGATGTTTGCTGTGCATCAGGGGGCAGATTTGAGCCCATTCAATCCTCCCCACAACATGATAAGGTAATTATTGTTATTATCTGTATTTTCATATGGGAAAACTGAAGGTCAGATAATTAAGGAATCTGCCAAAGTTATAATCTGCTAGCAAGTGTTTGGAGATGGGACTCTTACCTAAGTCTATTTGAATGCAGTAATCATATCCTTAACTTATATTCTTTAAGTTCATTATCCTGTGCCCTTAGTAAAGAGAAAGATCTAGTCAGCATACTAATTCCATATTAACTGGTCTTCAAACACCCCTTATTTAAGTTAAATTACATCCATTTCCTTAGCCATTTCCCATATATGATTTACATGTTTTTTACTCACGTATGTTTCTTTCTCCCAACCTCTTAATTTTCTCTCTCTCAATAAAATATGTCAAACTGCTCTGTATATAGACTACATCTATTTCCTGGCAAGTCCATAAATCACAAAAGTATTGTTAAAAAATTATTCATAAGCATTTATGTTTAAATCTTAAGCTAGCTAAATAAAAGCATCACGAAATTACTCTCAGCTTAAAAAATTATAGCATATGGAACATAAGGCAATTCTAAAGCAGAGCAAATTCATTACAATCTGTAGAATAACCGAACAGTGCTTTGGGTGGTGAAAGTGTTCTGATTATGTCCATAACATAGGTTAACAAGGACATTCATTCTTTAACCATTCGAGGAAAATTATGTCTTAAGGTTGATTTATGTTTGCAAAAGTGTAGTGAGTTCTTTCAGCACAAGATCTTTTCCCAGAGTCCTTAAACTGGCAAAATTTCTACTAATTTCATTTTGCTTCTTTGCAATCAGATCCAGGGCATATGATGCACATTGTGTGGTAAGTTTCAGTTTTTCTAAAGTTTCACATTACTGTCACTCTGTGGGTCTTAAATATCCCCAGTTTCCAAAAATGTAACTGTATATTAATCACAATAATTAGTTTTTATATGCTATTTTTAACTCCTTACATTAATAGCCAGAATATAAGAGGTTTAATGAGGGGAAGCACACTCATGCTTACACAGCCCTGAACAAGAGATGCAGCCACTTGCCCACTTACGACTTGAGTGACTCTTGATGCATATGTTGGCTTTCTCAGTTCGCCCCTCCAGATCCACCCTTCTCCGTTCTGCTTTGTGCCCTTATGATTGACCTGGGTAGATGCTATTGAGCTCCCTTGCGCTCTGTCTTTTACTTGGGTTTGTGCAATAGAGAGCATTTATTCTATATTTAAGTCAGTTTTTAACATATTACAGCGGTTTATTCATTCACTCATGCAATAATTATCAGTTGAGTATCTACTATGTGCCATAAAATATACTAGTCATTGGAGATCCAGTGGTTGCTATACAGTTTATATCTCATAATCTTAATATTTTCCCTTTTGAATCCCATGTTGAAAGTATTTTTTATTGGGCTGTATTTATTAAGTAATTTTCCATTTTAAAAATTAATCAAAGACAATCAGCAGATGAGTGGATAAACAGAATATGGCATATACATACAATGGAATATTACTCAGCCATAAAAAATACCTAGAAACAAATGACAATGGAGACACGACAACCCAAAATCTATGGGATGCAGCAAAAGCAGTTCTAAGACGGAAGTTTACAGCAATACAATCCTACCTTAAGAAACAGGAAACATCTCGAATAAACAACCTAACCTTGCACCTAAAGCAATTAGAGAAAGAAGAACAAAAAAACCCCCAAAGTTAGCAGAAGGAAAGAAATCATAAAAATCAATATATTCAATTTTACAAAAAAGACAAGAGCAATGTGGGGCCTATGCAAATATAACACCCTGGTCAACTGTTCTGATCTGCTTTGCCCTATAAAGGAGAGTGTTGGCCAAGAGAAAAAACTCTGTACATGTTTTACTCAATTGACTTAACAGTAAAGTTCTATTATACCCGTAGCATTGGTTCTACATGATAACACACTATTTTAAAAAGTAGTTGTAAAATAAAACCTCTACTTATTTAATCCTTAGGAGAAATAGGTCAGTATTATTATCAAGCATTAGTTTATTGAAACTTTTAAATTGCCAGACATGTGCAGCTGGGTTTAGGTTTTATTATAGAAAACAATAACGTAAAAATATTACCCCTCAATTCACGGAAATTAGAGCATGAAATCCTCACTTGGAATTCACTACAATCACTGCTGTTACTGTTTAAATGCACATTTCCCAAGTATACCTCACATCATGCTAAAGAAAGATTCAGAAGAAAGTGTATTGAACAACCCAGATATGTCATCACGCAAATGATTCTTCATCTGAAACTCACAAAGGAAAATACTGATTACTCAGAATGCTTGGGGAATTGAAGTTCTGATTAATTAAGTATTCTGGATTATAAGAAATACTTCTACATTTCCAGAGTGGTTAAGATACTCCCTAAGCCATGTTTGTGTTGAATTTACTGTATGTGGAAACACAGCAATGCAAAGTAATGATCTCTCTGGGTTAAGAATTTTTCCAGTTTCTAAAATGATTCTTAATATTCTCACCATGATTCACGCAAAATAGATACTCAAAAAAAAAAAAAATTGTGTCAACCCACAGGAGAGGCTCTTTGTTTTTTATTTATTTATTTTTTGGCTGCGTTGGGTCTTCGTTGCTGTGCACGGGCTTTCTCTAGTTGCTGTGAGCAGGGGCTTCTCACCGTGGTGGCTTCTCTTGTTGCAAAGCACGGGCTTTAGGCCCATGGGCTTCAGTAGTTGTGGCACGAGGGCTCAGTAGTTATGGCTCACAGGCCTTAGAGGGCAGGCTCAGTAGTTGTGGCGCACGGGCTTAGTTGCTCCGTGGCATGTGGGATCTTCCCGGACCAGGGTTTGAACCCGTGTTCCCTGCATTGGCAGGTGGATTCTTAACCACTGCGCCACCAGGGAAGCCCTCACTGGCTTCTTTTCATGACTTCTTTACATCCAGTTTGTTTCTTCACGTGCTGGGAAAGAGGTACAAAATTCCAAGTTCCTGCTTTGCTCATAATCTCCTTCTAAGAACAGCAGCCCTAAGAGACACTTCCTCCAAAAAATTTGCAATGATTTACACCAGATACGCCTTGTGAAACTTCTACTCTGGCCTCAGAAAAGAGTGCCCAAGTTAAAGGTAAGTTGTTGCACAGTTTGGATGTGGAGGAAGCCACCACGTCTAAAGTGGTTTGGTGAACCTTGCCAGGCCAGGAACTTCATCGTGGGTAATGACAAGAGACCACATCAGATTATTTTTTTCTTGAGAGTACTAATTCCAGTCTTGGAAATTTGGAGATGCAAAGTAACTATATAGTTGAAGACTCTGTAGTCCCTTGAATCCTTGTAATAAAGTCTCATTACCTAGAATCACAACACACCAGCAAAAGGGGAATCCTAAATAATATATACAGGTTACTTCTGATTAATAAATTTTTAATGATTAATCAGTTTAAACAAAATCAACCCAGATATTATTGTGTGGACAAAATCGGGGCACTGGAAAGAATATGGACTTTGGAATCAAAACTAAGTTTAAATCCAGATAACTTGACTTTACCATGAATAGAATATCAGGTAATATCAGACAAGTTATAAAGACCCTCACTGAGCCTCAGTCTCCCTTCTTTAAAATGGTCATAATAATTCTTACTTTACAGATTCTAACAAGGAAAGGACCTAGTAAAGGGGTCTGTCACACAGGTAGAACTCAAGAAATATTTTTTCCCTTCCCAATACTCCCACTTATTCCCCATTTTAACTTTTAGATGTATTTATGTCCCAAGATCCAACTACCAACATTCCCACTGCCAAATTTAAAAAAACAGCAGTTAAGTACAATTAAAGGGAGAATTCTGAAAGTAGGCAAAAATGTTGAGAGTTCAGAAAGGGAGGAAAGAGATTTTAAAATGGTAACATTATTTTTCAAATATTAATATTGGATTGTCTTTTTGTTCATTTTAAAAGGGATACTTAAAATCAGGTCACACTTTCCAAGTCTAACGAATGGAATTCAGAACGGGAAAACAGTCTCTGTTGTTCTATCCATTTCCATAAGAATCCAAGAAAATCAGAGAGAAATCAAAACATGACCAAAGAGTATGACATCTTAAAAAATTTTCCCCCCAACTATGTCAAACTTCTCATAAGGTCACCTTTGGTTTCAGCTAAAACTTTCCTATTTTGTCTAAATGGGCCCATCTGATTCCTCCAACTGTAAATTCTCTCGTGTTCTCAGAACAGGATCTTTTCTCCCTTGGGCCTTCACTTTCCATTTAAATACACTCTGCTACTTTTCTCCAAAATCCCTGTCACATATATTAGCTTACATGCAAGGAAAGCAAGCAGAGTTTCAAAATGGGCCAGGGGTGGCATTCTTAAAAATAACTCTGAGGAACAACACTCACTTCTCCAATAAAAACACAAGCAGAATTCAGAATAGTTAACTGTGGGATTTGTACATTTATCTTTTCTTTGAAAAGGTAAAATAAACACGAAAAATTCCATAAAATCCAAACCAAAGTCACCTGCCACCACCACCACTCTGTCCTTTCCAATAAACACTTGTTGGCAGAGGCAGGAGGGAAATCGAAGTTTCTTGCCTCTTGAAGTGACAAGCACATTCTTTCCTCATTTGCCAAGCTGCTTTTCTCCCTCCGAAGCTCCAGCTGTTCTCAAAACCCAGACATTGTTCCCTTCCCCGGTCGGCCTCTGGCTCTAACCCTCGGCCAAGACTGCTTCTCCCTGAAATCTCTCGGGGACAGCAGCAGCCAGCACTTGGAAGACTAGTCCAAGCTAGTTTGGTTTCTGGCGGGGAGAGGAGAAAAAGGAGAGAAAAGGGGGAAAGAGATGAATGGGAAATACTGTACGTCAGCAAGAGAGCTCACAACAATTGTGTTTGGACAATGCCTGATCCTTTGGTGCTGCCAAGTGGTGGCTGATGAGTCTCAGAGTGGTTTCCAGACTTTGAGACTGTGGGATCATTTTTCCACTGTTGTTCACAGCCTGGGACCCCCCAAGTTCTGCTGGGGAAAATAAAATATGCTCACAAGATAAGTATGTCTCTTATACCTACAATTTCTTTCAGCTATCATATAACTGAGAAAATCCATAGGACCATGGGGGTGGCGGGAGGGTGAACTTTTAGACCCATTCATTTATATAAATAAGCTCCACAAAAGACAATGTGCATTAATTATTCCTCAGAGATTATAAGGAGTAAATTGTTTATGTTTCTCCCAATTAATAATGTTCCTGCCTTGGCCATAAGTGTGATAGACGGAGATGAAAAGGAATACAAAGACATATTCACTTCCAAACGACAGGAAATCAACAATCAGAAGAAAAGGCAAACACCTGCAATTATTTAGAAATTCTGGTTTTAAAAACATCAAAGCTGTCCTATATCCAGACTATCCTGACTTGATAAGGAACCAAGAATGAATTTTTTAACTCCACACATAGCTGTTAATCACTGTCTGCAGTGCTTCTTCAAAGTACTACACATTAACCTGTCATTACATTTAGAGATGTTAGCCAAAGTCTAACCAGCTGAATTAGTTAGAATATAGATTTGGCAAAGTGTGAAAAGGAATTAAAAACAGAGGTCCCTGTACAAAACAATTGTAGTTTGACTTGTCATTCTCATAACAGTGGGACTGCACATGGCCCAGAGGCAGGAATTCTGGCTCTTTCTATTTGTTATATCAAGGACATTTCTGCCATCCACATGGTCCAAGGTGACCTTCATTCTAGCCAGTGGGAAGTGAAAAGGGGGGGAATAAAAGGGGAGAATCCACCACTTCCCTTTAAGAGCATGACTCAATTTTTTTACATATCATTTATACCTAATTCCCATTAACCATAGCGTGTTTACATGGCTACTGTCTGAAAAAAAATGTTGTCTTTATTTTGGGCATCCATGTGCCAGCTAAATATCAAGAATTCTATTACTTTAGTACAGGAATTGGCAAACTACACCATGGGCCAAATCTGGCCCACTGCCTGGTTTTAAGTGACCTACAAGTTAAGAATGGCTTTTACATTTTTGAGTGGGTGAAAAAAGCCAAAAGAAAAATGACATTTCGTGATGTGAAAATTATGTGAAATTCAAATTTCAACGCCCATAAATAAACTTTTATTAGAACGTAGCCACACTCATTCATTTAAATATTGTCTACAGCTGCTTTCATGCTACAAGGGCAGAGTTGAGTAATTGCGCCAGAGACCACATGGCCTACAAGGCCTAAACTATTTACTATCTGGCCCTCTATAAAAAGGGTTTTCTGACCCTGCTTTGGAAGAAAGAAAAAAGCAGGTATTGCTGGATAAGTAGCAAAGTCGGCAACACCAACGTGGTGAAATTGGGAACACAGGAGAGGGTGTTTTAAAAGAGGCTGTAAATGAGTTTTATTTCTTTAAAAAACTTTAATGTAATTGCATTGTTATCCTTTTATACATTAAACATTACTCTGAAACGTAGTGGTTTAAACAGTAAACATGTATTATTCAGTTTCTATTCAGGGTCAGGAATTCAGAAGCGGCTTATCTGGGTGGCTCTGGCTCAGAGCCCCTCATTAGGTTGTAGTTACGACGTTGGCAGATGCTGCAGTCTCACCTGAAGGCCTGACTGGGGCTGGAGGAGCCCTGCTGGATGGCTCACACACGTCTATCTGCAGGAGACCTTGGTTTCTTGCCATGTGGCAGCTAACTTTCCCACAGTGAATCATCTGAGAGAGAGACAGAAACAGAGAGAGAGAGAAAGAGAATTAGCAGTAAGTCACAGTGCCTTTTATAGCTAGTCTTCAAAATTTCACACTGTCGCTCCCATTATATTCTTTTTATTAGAAGAGATTCACTAAGTCCACTCCAGTCTATACTCAGTGGAAGGGGAACTAGTTTCCCTCCATCAAAGAGAGAAATGTCAAAGAAATTGTGATTACTTTAAAACTACCACAACAGTATTTGAGGGGGAAAAAATCACCTGTCTTCAGCCAATGCTAGGGAGGTGAGTCTGCTGATTATAAAATAATTGAAGTTATTTGACCAGGAAAAAAGGAATATGAAGTCTTGGGCTTCCCTGGTGGCGCAGTGGTTGGGAGTCCACCTGCTGATGCAGGGGACGCGGGTTCGTGCCCCAGTCCGGGAAGATCCCACATGCCGCGGAGCGGCTGGGCCCGTGAGCCATGGCCGCTGAGCCTGTGCATCCCAGAGCCTGTGCTCTGCAACGGGAGAGGTCGCGGCAATGAGAGGCCCGTGTACCGCAAAAAAAAAAAAAAAAAAGAATATTAAGTCTTACATTATAGATGGCAATAAGGTCTCTTGTCTACTCCAATCAATTGGTAGTAGTTACCTGGAGTACTATGTTTTGTTTTGTTTTTCCTGGAGTACTATGTTGAGAAGGAATCTGATTGATAGCTATCAAGTCCACATATTTTCTATCACTGGATTTTTATAAATCTCAAAATTCCAAACAATGAAAATTTGGAGAAAAAGCAGTATGTGAGGCATGTTCAAATCTCCAGAAAGCTCATAGAGCCATGGCTCTTGGACAGATCTCCCAGGGTGTTTCTCTGGCATACTGGTTTCTCATGAGATTTCCTCTCTTCATTAAGCCTTCCTTCCACCAACAAGTATTTATTGAGCACCTATGTGTTACACAGGTACTCTGGCCATCAGAGATAAAGTAGAGAACAAAGTAAATATCCCACTCTCACAGTAAAATAGGAATTTCTGTCTTCTGTAAAAAGTCTTAATTTTTTTCCCCTTTTCCAAAAATCATATGTCTTATTTCTGATTATTATTTAACTGCATTAGACTTTCTAGGTCAATACTAAATACTAGTGGTAATTTCACATGTTTCTGGTCCCTGTATTATAGGGTTTCCCAGAGTATGCGTCACATATTTCCAATGGGTATTAATTGACGTAACTTGGAAGAAGGGTTTCATAATCACACAAAAGATTGGGAAATGCTGGATTAAACAAAGTTGAACAGATTTCTCTACTGCAGGCAACTTTAATGGACCTTGAACCACCAGGAAAAGAATGGTATAACACTCTGTATTTCCAAAAGTACCTGAGTTTAAAATCCTGTGTGTTTTGTTTTGTATGATTTGTGCAGCATGCTTATTCAGGTGGTCTGACAAATGTTGCTGGAGGGAATCCAAAGTCACTGTTTCCTTAACTCCCTTTCAGCCAATCAGTTCTCTTATGTTTGTCTAAAACCTTAGAGTTCACTGCAACACAAAAATGTCCATTATCACAGCCATATACAAATCCTAATTGGAAAGTAAATAAATAGTGGCAATTATTCTCACTGAGTAATTCTTTCATATCTGAGTATTTTAAAGCCCTACAAGTATTTTTAAACATGTAATTTATAATTATAACTATATACAATGTTTGCTCACATATACATTTATGTAAAGATATGTGTGCGAATGTGTGTATATATACACACAATTTGCCAAAACAACTTTCCAAATTGCCTGTAAATATATATTTATTAAGTGCACACAATGTGTCAGACACTTTGGCATTAAATACAGTGATGAGCAAGAGGAAATACTTTACAACTGTTAACTCATTAATGTAATTAATAGCTCAGAGGGTTTGAGAACAAAAATCCTTAAACATATCATTATCATAATGGATACTTTATAAATAAAAATATAGGTTACAAAAAGAGACTATATCAAGGGCTTTGCATCATTTAGGATTTGTGTGCACTGGATGTAACAGAAATCTGATGACAGTGGCTTAACCAAACAGCCTCACATAATTTGCCTCACATAAAACGAAGTACAGAGAAGAGTGGTCCGGTGGTTCCATGGTGTCATCGGTGCCCCAGGATCCTACTTCTTTTTCACTCCCCCGTTCTCATTATGTAGCTTAATTCCTCATCCTTGCTGTGAGATGTTCTCAGGTTGGCCATTACCTTCACCCTCACTACCTGCTTTCCCGGCAAAAATGAGAAGGAAGAAAGAGCAAAGGGAAAGAACCTAGAAGGTTTTGTTAATTATTTCATCAGCTGAAAATGTCATGTAGTCACCCCTAACTGCAAGCAAGTCTGGGAAAGTATTTTATCTGGACCCATGGACACACTGAGCAAAATTCAGTTTCCGTTAAACACAAAGAAGAAATGAATGAATATCTGGTAGTCTACTCGCCCTGTCTTTTCCAGACTCACCTAGTTTTGTCAGAGTCAGAGAAGGCTGAAGCTAATAATAATAATTTTTTTAAATAGATACACTTGTTTCTTTCTACATCATCTCCTATTTATCATACTTTTAGCCTCCAAATACCTTTACACTAGCAATTTACTTTTGTCATAAACACAAACTTTCATGGAATGCCTACTACTTCCCTTGAATAGCAATGAAATAAATGTGTAAAAAATTTTCATTAAATGTTTGAAATTTTCAGCTTTACTATGTTAAGAAATGGTGGCTTGCTTCTACTTTTATATGAACTATTTCTGCCAGCAAAAATAATTGTTCACATTAGTAGAAGCAGAACATTTGCCAGCATGCAAAAGCACTGTATAGAAGAGCAGCGTACCGTAACACATGTTTTCTTACTCTCACAAATCTACTTTAAAACCTTAATTTTTTTTATAGCTATGGCCTCAGGACTTCAGAATTTTCTTTTTTCTTTTTCAACTTTGTAGCATATAAAAGTACATGTGTGAGCTTACAGCGCCAAGAAAAGTTTTCTTAAAGTTATTCCATTTCTACTTGGAACTCTGGCTTCATTTCGCACAGACTATGCCGAATGTCTTCTAATACAGAACACAGAAATACATTATTATAGTCACTAATCTCTCTGTTGATGTCTTAAATTCCTCGTTGTCTCTCCTTGACACCCAAAGAGCACTTTCCATTCCTTTATTCCTTTTTTATCTTCTTCTATTTTTTAGAATACTAATTCCATGTTACCAACTTTCTAATATTTATCTTCTACAAACGGCTGGTGGAATAGATACTGGGTAACTCTCAT
Organism: Neophocaena asiaeorientalis asiaeorientalis; assembly: GCF_003031525.2. Taxonomy (NCBI): domain Eukaryota; kingdom Metazoa; phylum Chordata; class Mammalia; order Artiodactyla; family Phocoenidae; genus Neophocaena; species Neophocaena asiaeorientalis. The sequence continues at coordinate 1,946,607 of NW_020174050.1, forward strand.
TTTTAATAAATCTATAGGTCCGTTGAACCCAAGAGGGTTCCTAGAAACCAGATTCCTCCAGATGTAATGAACTGAAATACCACCTATGAAAAATCTATTTTAAGTTACCCATAAAACCGCATAGCTCCCAATATCCAACCGTGGAGAAATGGTTTTTTATACATAATATGATGAAATAGTATGTTACCATGTAAAATGATAATAATAAAGACTATGTGGGACTTCCTGGTGGTGCAGTGGTTAAGAATCTGCCTGCCAATGCAGAGGAGACGAGTTCGAGCCCTGGTCCGGGAGGATACCACATGCCACGGAGCAACTAAGCCCGTGTGCCACAACTACTGAGCCTGCACTCTAGAGCCCGTGAGCCACAGCTACTGAGCCCGCATGCCTAGAGCCCATGCTCTGCAACAAAAGAAGCCTCTGCAATGAGGATCCCACGCACTGCAACGAAGAGTAGCCCCTGCTCACCGCAACTAGAGAAAGCCCACACACAGCAATGAAGACCCAATGCAGCCAAAAAAAAATAAATAAATTTATTTTAAAAAAGTAAAATTAAAAATAAAAAAGACTACGTTACAACATGGGGAAATGTTTATGATTTAATATTAAGCAGACTGCAGCCTGAGGAAAATGGGAACATTAGAGAAACATTAGAAGGTAATATGCAGTAATGAAAATAATTGTGGAAAAGGGTCTATAGTATATTTTTCTTCGGTTGCTTAATTTTTTCTGTACTGTCTGATTATTCTTCAATGTGCATGTGTTATTTTCACAATTATATAAAGGGGAGTAAAGATAATTTTTAGTGAGAATCTTGTCTCCTAGCACCTTCCTTTTCTGTACTTTTCCCTGTCTTTTGGTTCTTCGTTGAGATGCTCAGCAACCTCCTCTGTCTCCCAAATGCCTCCCTCGGCCACTTCCCTGAACAAGGGAGCCCCCACTGGCTCACGCCTCATCACAGGCCTTTCCCACCTTCAAAATCTCATCAGACTGTCTGAGTCCCATTTCCACTGGCCCTATTTACTGGTTGGGTGCTTTTAAACTGTCCATTTCCACTTGAAAACTTTAATAACCTACGTGAGATTCAGTTCCCCAGCTGTAAAGGATGATCATATCTCTTCTTAGGATCACTGTTAGGATTAAAGAAGGTGACAGATATAAATCACTCAAATTGTGGTGCCTGTCACAGAGTTGCCCCCATTGTACAACACCAATAGCAGTATTCGTAACAGCACTAATAGTATTCCTCCCAGATGCATATATATGCATTTAAAGAAAGTTTTGGTCAAAAGGGCTTTCAAGCAAAAGGACAGACCCATGAAAAAGTTATTTGAACCAGAACCAATGGTAAAGAGTGTTAAGTTTGGAAGGAGAGATTCAAAGACATGAAGGGATTGTACTCGATCCTCCAACTAGTTAATGGCAGAACAGAGACAAGAACCCTAATCTCTGGGGTTGCTGGGAGAGTGTGGTGCTCTCCACATTTGAACATCCCCATCAGTGCTCAGTGCTTGGATGACTTAATAGTCCAGCTGTCTGCTTAGAAGAAATCCCTTCATTATTTTTCCTCATTGATATTTACCTCTGTCAGACAATCCCATGGCTCCATGGACCTCTGACCACCCACAAGAACAACTTCCTTTTTGCCTTTGGCTGGTAGCACATATGAACTGCTAATCCTTTCTTAAATCTCTAGGCAAACTTCTAATTCTCATGAGACACATATTTCCTCCAAGGAACTCATAAAGGGCCATCCCCTCTGTAGGGCTCTTTCCTGACTGCTGCTCACAAACAGTTCAATGTGAAAAATTACAACCACTCCTAACTTCATCCTCTTAGTTGCCTCTGTCTATCCTCTGGCCTTAATTTTAAGGTAGGATTACCATCGGGTTTTTTCCAACTTTTTGTAGCAAGATTAGGAGGGAAGGGATGAGTTTTATTGGACACTGAGAGGAAGGTTCCTATAACACCCACATAAAGAGGTGATGTGGGAAAGCCAAAGCAAGCAGAGGGATTTAAAGCCAGCTGGAATACAGCCGGGAAAGAAGTTAACACCCCTAGGCTTTCCATGAACTTCTCTACCATGAATCCTAAGCCAAAGGATCTTTCATGGTCAGAAATTATTTGGAAACCTGGTTTCAAACTCACTGGAAAGATGATACAAGAAATGCCTAACAGGGAAGGTTTTACTTAGATTAATTGATTAATTAATGACCACATAACAACTCAAGCTTACTTTATGCATGTAAAGGTATGAGTAATACCCAAAACCACAAACTCAGGAGCAATAAAAGACCTTAGGCTGAAAGCTCTACATTCAAAATTATCCTGATTTTCCTCTAAGCAACTAGGGGGATGAAAATAAAGAAATCAACAGGAAAACTCATAAATCTGTGACTCTGGAAGGAGAGGGTCACCACTCTACTGAGAAGACAGGTACTTTCCCCGGGTCCAGTAGGAACTGCTTTCTATGATGTGCTGGGAAGTGAATCCAGATTAGAAATGTCCTTTTCAACTTGTGTCTGGACTCACCTACCTCTCCCGCTGGCTCACCCACACATTACCACTACCTTTACCCACGGTGAGCTCCATATGCCAAGCCACCTTGGAAGAGAATTATGCTTCTGATGGACCTACCCAGCCTCCAAACAGTTCTCCAACCAAAGATGAATACCCAGGGACTCAGCTGAACTCCCAAATTTTACTGACTTAGAGCCTGAAAAAAACAAAACAAAAAACCCCAGAGAACATACAGAATTATCAAGGTTCTTGGTCAATTATCTGGCTTGGAGTTAGCAATTTCTTTCCTCTAGAATTCTAACCTTCTTCTTGTTATGGGTTGAATTGTCACCCCTCTCCTGCCCCCCCCACCCCCGCAAACTCATATGTTGAAGTTCTAACTCCCAATGTTAGTATGTGACCTTATTTGGAAATAGGGTTGCTGCAGGTGCAGTTAGTTAGGTTAAGATTAGGTCACGCTGAACAGGGCAGGCCTCTATTCCAATATGACTGGTGCCCTTATAAAAAGGGGAAATTGAGAGACTGACAGAGGGAAGATGAGGTAAACACACACAAGGAATAGCCATCTGATAACAGATTGGAGTGATGCATCTGCAAGTCAAGGAATACCAAGGCTTGCTGGCAAACAACAGAAGCTAGAAGAGGCTAAGGATTCTCCATTATAGATTTAGGAGAGAATACAGCCCTGCTGACACCTTGGTACCAGATTTCTAGCCTCTAGAACTGTAAGACAATCAATTTCCGTTGTTTTAAGCTACCCAGTTTGTAGTACTTTGTTATAGCAGACCCAGGAAACTAATACAGGGTTCTGTAACCAAAATTTGTTTAACGATCTATCAACTGATTAGTTAAACAAAGAATTGGAAAGTAGCTCACTTTGGAAAACATTTGTTACCCACTTTAGAGTCATCCACTGTCTCAATTTCTGGGAGGAATTCCAACAAAGACTCACCAAAACTTCTCAAATAACTATTAACTTTACATTTTACTCTTTCTTAGAGCCTCCTTGTTTACAGCACTAAAGTTAGATAAAACTAGGGAAAAACTGAAATACTGAAAAGAACATTTTACCTGGAGAAAGCTGAGTAGACACAGAACGGTTTTCCTGGTCATTTTGAGGGAGAGTCCTGCATTTTAAGAATGGGAAGGTGATGAGGAAACTAAGGCTCAGATGAAGCAAGGCCCTTATCTACTGTTAAACAACTAGTGATGAACAGAGCCTGTCTCCCCCACCCCCCATCCCCCAAAAAACTAGAGCAAAACCAACCCTAAATATTAGAAATTAAATGGTTTAGTTTCCCCTCCCCACTGGCTATGTTAAGGTATAATTTTTTAAAGACTAATATCATGACTCACACAAATATAAAGTTAACACACGTCAAAAATTTTATTAAACTGATTAATGAGGGCACCAATAATATGTAAAAAAAAATACTGCTTCAAAAGAGAATTCAAATAGACACTAAAATGGATTTGCTAATAGATGCATACAGTGGAATCAATCATATCTTCACTGGCCAAAATTTCTTTGCATTTGAACAGGAATCACCATCAGTTTTCTAGAACTAAGTGTTGTAAAAAGGCAATGTGTTGTTCAAAGGCAATGATTCCTGTTCTGAGTAAGAAATCCACAAATTTATGACCTAATTTCTGCCCTTTGGAAGCTTGGACACCAAGTATATGGGTGCCAGAAATAAGGAGCACTGGAAATGAAGTTCAAAGACCCTTTAGCTTGTACATGAAGCAGGAGAAAACTGTAAGTATAGGATGGTAGGGACAGAGGACAGGGGACATAAGGACAAGAGTAAAGGGCTGGGTGAGGCTTTCTTGATTGCGTGCATTTGAGAGGGAAGTGATGAAGACAGAGACAGAAATGGAGGGGAGGGAGGAAAGAGGAGGGCAATTAATTACTCAGTATCTTTCTATTCTCAGGCTTAACAGTCAACAAACAGCATTTCTATGCTGCTTCCCATGTGAGTACCTGGCACATAGAATTTAGCACAGAAAATACAGACAGACACAGATATATAAAGACACATGGGGATAGACAGGGAAGAAGTATAAGATCTCAAGGGAAAATATAGCTACTCCAAAAACACTTTTTCAAATTTGTGGGTGAACTCTGTTTCATGGACTGATAATTGTCAAACCTGGATACTTAGAAAGCAAGGTCAAGAGTTACCAGACGGGGCTTCCCTGGTGGCGCAGTGGTTGAGAGTCCGCCTGCCGACGCAGGGGACACAGGTTCATACCCCAGTCCGGGTAGATCCCACATGCGGCGGAGCGGCTGGGCCCGTGAGCCATGGCCGCTGAGCCTACGCGTCCGGAGCCTGTGCTCCACAGCGGGAGAGGCCACAACAGTGAGAGGCCCATTTATTTATTTTTGGCTGCGTTGGGTCTTCGTTGCTGCAAGCCACCTTTCTCTAGTTGCGGTGAGCGAGGGTTACTCTTCGTTGAGGTGCATGGGCTTCTCATCGTGGTGGCTTCTCTTGTTGCAGAGCACGGGCTCTAGGCACGCAGGCTTCAGTAGTTGCAGCACGCAGGCTTAGTAGTTGTGGCGCACGGGCTTAGTTGCTCCTCGGCATGTGGGATCTTCCCTGACCAGGGCTCGAACCCGTGTCCCCTGCATTGGCAGGTGTATTCTTAACCACTGCATCACCAGGGAAGTCCCCTCTCTTTTTCTTATTTTATTTGTACTTATACATAAATAATGCTGCACCAAATAGGTCTGTGTACATAAGTGTTTCCATATATTAGATAACTTTCTTATAAACAATTCCTGAAATTAGAATAACTATGACAAACTGTATGAAATACAGGGAACTTTTACACATATTGAACCAACTAAATTTCCCTACAACAGTGCAGGAACTCCTATTATCTCCTTTACATGAATGAGACTCAGTTTAAGGTTTTGGCTAAGTGAAAAACAACACTAGGATGTGACCTGATTCAATAACTAATCATGTCCTTTCCCCCGAACTGCATGGTACTAGCTTTTTAGTTCACTCTGTCTCCATTTTGGAGGCTTTGGAAGTGATAAATGCGTGTGATGGGGATAACTTTAGCCTGGAAAATACCAAGGCAGTGAAGTGGTCAGAGCTAGCTTGAGATGCTAACCAGAAGTTCTAATTTGAACGGTTCCATATCTTTGAATAATTAAGATTAAGAAACAAGTATCTTACAGTAAATTCTCTCTGTTGGCAGACATTATTACTCAAAATACAGTTGGAGAAAATTGCTTTAAATCAACATTAAGTCAATGTGCATGCATTTTAATGGAAAATAAAGGCTTTAACTTAGGATTGAAAAGCAAAGTACAGCATCTGTCAGGAGATTTTTTTTCTTCAAAGTGGGGACAAGGGGAACTCTTCTGGAGCCCTGAAGTCATCTGAGTGAGGCTGACTCAAGCTTCTCAGCTCGTCAAAACTATTAAGATTTATGGAAGCTGCTTTTATTCCACAAGGACTTCTGTTTAACAGGTTGTGGATGAACCCATTACACATGAATACCATGGCCTCATGATTCTTGTTTCCTTGTGAAAGTGTGTTTCCTGCACTGAATCATCCTGTAATTTGCTCCACAGGGTTTCCATCTGTTTAGATCAAGTGTGAAAAAGAACTGCCTGAATCACATACTTAATTTGGTTCAATGAAAACGCATATGGCAGTGTAGCAAAGACATGCCACAGACTTTATATTCAGGTATACAGGGGAGAAACGCAGCTTCGTCTTATTTTGAAACTGATCTAATCTCCCATGCCATTTAAAGGCATCTGCATCTCTTCCTGTTTAACTATTTCTATCAGGTTAACTCTCTTTGGGGTAAGTTTTCTGCCTTTTTAGAATATTTCATCTTCCCCTCTCTCCTCTCCAATGTCTGAAAGTATAAGGGAAATCATGTGATTTTAACCCCTAGAGGAAAGCGGGCTTACATTCCTCACCTGTAGGTCTTTATGCCTTTTCTTGGTACCTGGGTTTGTGATGTAGCTGGATATGGTTTGGCCCCTGGGTATTTTATGATGACGTCTACTGAAATGTGGCTGGTCACTGCTAGTGAAGTCAGTGGACACAGCCATTGGTTTGTTCTTAGCAAGTCCCCACATGTTGCTGCCTCTTTGTCCTGAGTCCAGTCTCCAGTCCTTTCATTGCCTTCATATCTTCTGCACTGTGGAACCAGGCACAATACCTCTGGTTCATTTCTCTAGACACCATTCTCTACTTGTGTTTCTTTCCTTCTCTCACCATGTTAGATGTGGCTCAAGCCAAAAGCAAAGCTTTGCATAAAGACCTGTACAAATAAACCAGACACTTTGTGATTCCCTCATACCTATCCAGATGGCTTTATGGGCATCCCTCAAGACTCAAACCCAAAGGAGAGGATAACAAGTTTACTAGCATTTGACCAACTTGCCCTACTTTCTCCTCTCTTCAAATATTTCATACTTTCATGAGCTCTAACACATATTATTTCATATTTTAACGTTATATGTATCTTCATAGATATGTGCAAGAAATTCTCTGGGACAAATACCCAAGAATACGCTAGGCCACAGGGTGTAACAACAATGAACATGCCACTTCACAGACCCATAAGAGAACATAGTATTTATCACTACATATCCTGACCAACACTTTGCATGTGCATTTCTAATGTTTGTATTCTGATAGCTTTAACGTGGTGCCTCAATGTTTCTTTAATTTAATTTCTCTGATTACAGCATTGGAGGACTCTCTTTATGAACTTGTTAGCCATTCAGACTTCCCTCTCTACATTGCCTTTACATATTGCCAACCCATTTTTTCCCCTGGGTTTCCTGTCTTTTTTTTTGTTGATGTTGTTGACCTTTTTGTATGAATATTTTTTTATTAGATTTATAAGATTTAACTTTCACAATGATGTCTTTAACTCATGCAGAATTGCCTCTGTATACAGTGTAAAGTAGGGATCCAAATTTCTCTTCGAGTGAAAATTTTCCCAATGCCACAAAAATGATCTGTGCTTTCATTTTCTAATATGTCACTTTATCTGTCAGCTGTGTAAGTCTCCCATATATACAGTCTAATTTCTGAGTCTTTATTCTATTCCACTGATCTATTTGTCTGTTCCATAACCAATTATGTGTTTTTTAAACCATATAATTGTCAAATGTCTTAATATCTCATATAATAAACTTTGTCTTTTCTCTTCTTTTTCAATTGTGGCTTACCTATAAATGGATTTTCATTTTCCCCAACAAATTTTAGAAGAGTTTTTCAAGTTTTTCAGAAAATATAGATGGAATTTTGACTGGAATTGTATTGCATTTATAGATTCATTTGAGGAAAATTGACATCTTTACTACATTAAATTGGCCTATTTATTCAAAACTTTTCTTATGTCTTTAACAGAGTTTTAAATATTCCTCCACAAAGATACTGGCTTTCTTTTTTAGGTTTTTTCCTAGAAATGTATTCATTTTGATTGATATTATACATAGCATCTTATTTCAATTATATTTTCTAGTTGATAGTTGCTGGTATAGGAAAATATTATTGACTTTTACAAGTTGGTCTTGTCCCCAAAACTTTCCTAAGTTCTCTTTATAGTGCTAATAGTCTTCTGTTAACTCTGTTGGAATTTCTATGCATATGATCATTTCACCACCAAACTAACACTACATAACACTAACATTTAGCACTATGTTGATTGGCACATAGTAGGCATAGAGGAATATTCTCCCTTTTCCCTCAGCCCATACACTCAAAATCATTCATAATTGATAGTGAGAAATTTTTTAATTAAAATAAAAAAGAGCTAGTTGCCACAATGTGAAAAATTATCTGCAATTCTTTTTCTGTTGCTTGGCTTAAGTTTTATTTTTCTTTGTTTTCAGATTTTGAACTATTTGAATTTATTTATTCCATTGCTATAACTTTAGTGGTTACCCTTATAATTTCCACATGCATAATTTGACTTAAAATCTAAAACAATTTATCTCTTCCTCCTGAATAATAAAAGGTTTTCAGCATTTTTCATTCCAATCATATTCTATTTTACACATTATTATTGTCTGGTATTTTATTTCCACTTGTGTTTTACCTTCAAAGTAGTCAGCATTACTTTTATTATTTTACAGAGTCAGTGATTATTTAGATATTCTTTTATTTACCAATTTCTTTTTGTCACATCGCTTCTTGCTTCTCATTCCTTCCTTCTACTCTCAATGTTTTAATTCCTTTAAAGTGTGTCCTTCTCTTACCTATTACAGAATGAAATCCAAACTCTGTGGCTTAGCACCAAGACCCTCTATTGTCTGCTCTTCCCTATCTCTCATTTCTTTTGCTTCTCCCAGGCAGGATGTTAATAATGCCACTGTTTGTAGATGACCACACCCCATGTTACCCATTTTCTTTATTTTTGAAACTGCTACCTGGCCAAATGCTCAGTACTGTTAACTACACTAGTAGTTGCAGTAGGTGGACTACACTCCATTCAGGCAGGGATTTTGTTTTGTTCATTGCTGTATTTCTAGTGCTTGGAACAGAACCTGGCATGTAGTAACTATGTGTTGAATAAATGATTAAAGGATTGAATCAATAAACGTAAATACAGGAAAAAAAATAAAGTGTGTCCTTGAGTAATTTTTTTCAATGAGAATGAATAACTAGTAAATTCTTTCAAGATTATTGTTAAATGTCTTCATTTTACCTTTGCCCTTAAATTATAGTTTAGTTGGGTATACTAGATTGTCAACTGTTTTCTTGAAAAATATTTTCCTTTTTTCTTCTATGGTCCATTGTTGCCACTGTGAAGTCTGTTGCAAATCTAACCTAATTATCTACCTTTGTAGATAATGCTTTTTCCTCCCTGTTAGTGTTTCAGGTTTTCTTTTATGTTCTGTCTTTAGTGTTATGCAGTTTAATTATGATGTGTCCAAGTGTAGATTTAGTTATTTATTTACTTAGTCTTCCTTGGATCTAAGTTAACCACAAAATTCAAGGTTGAGCTGATTATTAACCTGCTCTACAGAAGTCCAATTAAAACACTGACATATGAAGAGGTAGTCTTATGAATGTACTATCAAGTCATTCCTGTCTGGAATATTGTCTATTTAGACCTCATTAGCTTTCCACACTGCAAAATTATGTGAATTAAGTTACATGCTGGTTACATGCTTTTGGATGTTATCAAGGTTCAACATTATCCATATATATAATGTTTTTGTACTGTCTATAAATCAGAGTTGAAAACAATATATATAAAACTAAGAGGTTAACAGTTCCAAACTTCTCTACCTCAGCCCTCAGATATTAATCATTCTCTCCTTCCATCCTGGCTCTGAGAAACAGAAGAATCTTTCCCTTTCCAAGGTTCACCCACCTTTTCTTCCACTATCTCTGACACTTGGCTCAGTAAGTATACCTTCACTCCAAGCTCATTTAAGTCTTTTCCATTCCACCCACTCATCTTTTTGCAGGTAAAGAAATTTCAAGTTTCACATTTTCTAAAAAATAAAAACTTTCCCTTATTCTTTCTTGTCCCTCCAGCTAATAACCTCTATTTGTCACCCTCACAGCCAAACTTCAAAAAGGAGGGAGAGCTCTCTTACACCCCCCCCACCCCCCACCCCACCCCCACTTACCCATACACACCAATGTCATCCTGGCTCTGCCGCAATTAAGCTTCTTCTAGCACCACTCACTGAAACCTCTCCAGGCAAAACTACTACTAACTTCCTGACCTCTAAAGCCAAAGGAGTTTTTTTGTAACCAATCCTATCTGGATGCTCTAAGGCTTTGGACATCTTTGCCTGATTTGTCATTATTGACTTTAGGATTATCACTCTCTCAGAATTCTTCTCTGGCTTTTCAGATTCCTCCTCCTTGGATTACTTTTCATACTGTACCACTATTCCTCTACTCCTCTTTAAATGGAGGAGAACTATGGGGTATTCCTGGTCCTCTTCTCATACTCATTTCCATGTCTTCAGCTAGTACTTATAAAGTGAAGACTCAAATGTCTCTCTCTAACCCTTGCCTCCATCTTGAGCACAGACCTAATTTCTAATAGCATGTTTGACATCTTCAGCTGACTGCCCGATAGCACCTCAAACTCACTGTGTCCAAGTCCTTTTCTTTTTCTTTCAAACTTTCTCTTTCTCTTATATTCCCTATTTTGCTAAGTACCACTGTCATTCACTGTTCACATTTAAAACAGAGTAATTCTCTAGTCTGGTGCTATCCAGAACATTGTGTGATGATGGAAATACTCTGTGTCTATGCTGTCCAATATGGTAATACTAACCACTTGTAGCTACAGAGCACTTGAAATGTGGCTAGTATGACTGAGGAAATGAATTTTTACTGCATTTAATGTTGATTAATTTAAATAGCCATGTGTGGCTGTCCTATTGGAAAGCACAGCTCTATCCCTTCATCTCACCTAAATTACGTTTGCCATCAGGACATATAGATTCTATCCCTTAAATTTACCTTGAAAATATCCTTCTCAAAGCAATCCCTCTTTTCTATCTCCACCACTACCATTTGAAAACACCAACCTGATTATGTCTTTTCCCTGTCCCAATGTCTTCACTAACCTCACTTTTTTTTTTTTTTTGCGGTACGCGGGCCTCTCACTGTTGTGGCCTCTCCCATTGCAGAGCACAGGCTCCGGAAGCGCAGTCTCAGTGGCCATGGCTCACGGGCCCAGCCGCTCTGCGGCATGTGGGATCTTCCTGGACCGGGGCACGAACCCGTGTCCCCTGCATCGGCAGGCGAACTCTCAACCACTGTGCCACCAGGGATGCTCAACCTCACATTTTATATTTTATATAAGATAATATCTGAACTTCTAGTTGTAGCCTATAAAGACTTCCATGATCTGGTCCCCCAGCCACTCTCATCCACACCACTCTCCCAGCACCCTCTATAACAAGCATACTCAGCTCTTTGCTCTTTCCCTACATGCCCAGTAATACTTCCAAGCTTGTTTACACTCTGTACTTCTACGTAGTTTATACTCTTTCTCACTCTCTCTCTCAGTTCCATGGATTTTTACCTAAATGAAAGGGACCAGATCAAATGCCACCTCCTTCCTATATTTGTTTGTATATCTGTTTCTTTTTCCTCCAGAGTAAGGACAATGTTCTATGGAACATTTTCACTCTCATATGTGAATGAGTGAATGAATGAGTGAATAATAAAATTTCAAACAATTCCTTCTATAATTAAAGGCCAAAAGTGTAAGACCTGAAAAACTTGAATGCTTCCTTTTTTCAGATAGCTGAAATTATAAACCTATAATTTTTTCTTATCTCTATAAGTCCTCTATTTTCATATGTGTGAAAACAGAGCTTTATTTTTCCTAACTGAATTTAGGCAAATAACATCACATCTCTAGATTTATCACTTATTATCCCTGTAACACAATCCCTCTAAGTCCCAACTTTCCCATCTGAAAAATGGGGATAATTGTGTGGAAGCAGGAAATGGTGGAAAAGGGAAAGAAAGAGAGAGAGAGAGAGAGAAGGAGGGAGGGACGAAGGAAGGAAGGAAGGAAAGGAGAGAGAGAGGTAGGGAGTGAGGGAAGAAGGAAGCATGCAGTAAATCCTCAGGTGGAGGTATTGATACTTTTCCAGGCCTCCCCAGGTGATCACAGGAATACACAGATGCCAATGATACTACTGATTTAGAGTGAAGTTTCACCAGATCTAAGAAGCATCCCACTTTTTAATTCCCTCTGTGAAGAAAGGTGAGTTGTAGGTCAATTCCCAGACAACCCTGGGTGTTCGATCAGAACTTGGGTCTGAGACATACCTGAAAACCAATTCCTACACTTTTACATGGATGGTTCTAATTCTGAATTTGGTCTGCAGACCCTAAATATAAATTCATTTCTCTACAATAGTAGTCTATAACTGATAGGATTTTCATGAGGATTCAATGAGATCTTAATGTGCTAAGCCTTTCAAAGTGTTTAGCACAGCGCCTCACCCACAATAGGGGCTCAAACGTAATAGTTATGATTATTATTTATGGGATTCAATAATTTTGCATGTTCTGAAACTGCAATAATTTTGAGTGCCAAATCATAAAGTTCTTCTGCTCAAGCGCTGGGAAGTCAGACTGGAAAGGAACTAGTAGCTAAAATATGTATATGCTCAGCACTTATCAAGGTTGTATTTTTGTTCGCGTGATTATTTGATTCGTATCTGTCTCCCTCACTAGACTGTATTCTCCAGTTACAACTGAGCCTTGTCAATTTTTGGTTGTCCTTGGATCCCCAGCACTTAACAAAGTGCCTGACACATGGGAAGCACTTGATAAATATTTGCTGAAATAAGTTGTTCACTTATTTGAAAACATTCCAGGTACTACGCTAGAAATCTGGGAGACAAAATGTCTCAGAGAAAGTCTTCTGCCATCAATGAACTCTAATCTAGTCAACAAGTCCCTAAATCAAACCGATGCTTTATAATGGAGCAAAGTATGTGTTATGAGAATTGTTCACCTGGAGTGCTGTGGGAAAATATAAGAGGGGCGTCTAACCAGTCAGGAGATGGGGAGTTAGGCAAAGGTTTCAAGAGGATGTGACGGTTAAGATAATCGCATAATATTCAAGAAGAAGACAAAGAGCAGTCCAAGGAGAGCAGGAAGCATAGAAATGAGAAAGAGGAAAGGCAAGTTTTTCTGCTTAATTGGAGAAGGATCTGCAAGAAAAGAGTGGCAAGAAACAAGAAGGAGAAGTAGGGAGAAATGAGAACATGTGTTGTGAACCATGTTAAGGATTTTGAATTTAATTATGAAGGCAATCTGGAGACACTGGAGGATTTGAAACAGAGAGAGATGGTAACTTGAAAAATGAGTGGACTGGGCTAGGTCTCTAAAGTGTCTTCTGGTTGTAGAAATCTGTGATTCAGAAATTTTTTTTTTTTTTTTTTTTTTGCGGTACACGGGCCTCTCACTGTTGTGGCCTCTCCCGTTGCGGAGCACAGGCTCCGGACGCGCAGGCTCAGCGGCCATGGCTCACGGGCCTAGCCGCTCCGCGGCATGTGGGATCTTCCCGGACCGGGACAGAAACCTGTGTCCCCTGCATCGGCAGGCAGACTCTCAACCACTGTGCCACCAGGGAAGCCCGATTCATAAATTTTGAATGCTAAATTTAATACTCAAATACAGTAACTGTATGTATTAGGACAGACTAAACTTCTGTAACAAGCAGACTCAAAATGTACGGACAGCAGAGGTTCATTACATGCTGAGATGGCAGCCGAGGGCAGGTGCTTTGAGTACCTTGCAGAGGAAAGATAGGATCTGCTCCTAACAGTCATTCTAGGCTAACAAAACTCTGCCATATTCAATGCATGGCTTCCAAGCTCACGCTGGTCTTCACATCACCATCTCATCCTTTGTGAATGGGTTATGGCATGAGAAGCACCCTATAGGAGGCTTTATGAGTCAGGTCTGGAACTGGCACAGATCACTTCCATTCAGTAGGACTCACTGGCTAGAACCAAATCACATGGCCACTCTAACTGCAAAGAAGGCTGGGAATTGTAGTCTAGCTGTTTGCTAAGGCAGTCTTTACCACACTATTCTAGCTTAGAATTTGGGGTACATTTGTGTTCCCTTTCCCCTAGATGGTTTTATTTTCTATTTTAATCATCTTAGAGTTTGTGTATTTCATTATAAGATAGCTCAAATTCATTTAAAAAAATGCATAGTGAAAATTATAAATAAAGCAAAAATCATATAGTTGGTGAACGTCAACAAGACTGTATGGTATTTTACAGTTCATAAAGGCCTTTCACACTCTTTAGTTTGCTTTTTTAAAGCAACCCTTTGATATAAGCAGGAAACGTTACCATCATTGTTTAAAATATAAGCATGACTCAGAGAGATAAATGACTTACCTGCGGTTGTCCAATTTCACTCATTCTAACAGTTATTTACATGTAGGAAATATTTAATTGTCCTTGAAATCCATCTAAAAATGTAAACGTATTTTTTTCAAATATTTTTAAGAACTATCAAAAATAAAGGACATATTCATCCAGAGCTCATGTTGAGGTCTATTTTGAAACACTTAGATTCACATAAATCAGCAAAGCTCACCTCAACCATATATACAGAAAGGACATAGAAACATAACCACTTGTAACAATACTGCAAACAGACTCCATCTGTGAGCTAGCTATCTTCATGCTATAGAAAAAAAAAGTTTGCAAAAGAGACAGAGAGAGAATGCACTTGAAGCATAGATTCGGGAACTTACTTTGTTAAAGGTTTTAGATGGTGTGTATTAGTTTCCTAGGGCTGCCATAACAAAGTACCACAAAATGAATGGCTAAAAAAACAAAAATTTATTGTCCCGCAGTTCTGGAGGCTAGAAGTTTGAGATCAAGGTGTCAGCAGGACCACACGTCCTCCAAAGGTGCTAGAGAAGGATCTGTTCCAGGCCTCTCTCCTAACTTCTGCTAGTTCTTTGGCTTTTAGTAGCATAACTCCAATTTTCACAGAACTGTGAGACCATAAATTTCTCATTTGCTCCCCTTTGGCTTGGATTTAGTCAATGAGACAAAGGCTTACATATTAAGGAATTAACAACCTACAAGAAAATGAAGAGAGCTTTCCTAAGCCCAAGAAGGAGTTGGAAAATGAGGCAACAGAAAGAAGCCAACAAAAAAATTCCAAATGCTCAGGCCATGTAAGGTTTGCCCTTCAGAACATTTTACCAGCATTTGGCCTGCTGTCCCCCACCAAGCCTCCTCTGGAAAGTGAACAACGTGTCAACCTCCCACACCTATGTAAGTTTCCCACTTGTCTCCCCTGAGCAATATTCTTCCCATGAAATCATGTACAGCTCCTATCGTTATTCCAAATGACTTTTCCATCCTTCTGACACCTAGCTTGTATGTATTTAAAGGATGGGCCCATGAAAACTAAACCAAACAAAAGATAGAGTACAAAGACCTCAGCTGTTCTACAGAAAAACAGTTTTGCAGTTCTTCTTTCCTTTTCCCAGTCCAACCCAACTTTCCCACCCAACCTTTTCTAATACCACCTCCCCCCCCCAAAAAAAAAGGTGAATAGACAGTAAAACATCCTCACTATTCACCAGTGGACGGGGAAGGTATTCTTCCTTTAAAGCTCATGCCCAGTGCCTGGCACACCGAACACTCTGTTGTTTCATCTTTCTGACTGCCTTCATCACACTTGCCATGCTAACCTCTGTGGACTGCAAGACTTAACAGTTAGAGGAGATGGGGGTTGAAGAACAAGGAGGAAGAGGAAGAGGAGAGGGAGTTGAGAAAGGGGGAAGGAGGGGGAGAAAGAGAAACAAAACACCAAAAAGAAACAAAAATCTTTTTCAAAGAAGAACACCATCTTCAGAGAAAACGTCTGATAGGACTTGCACCTTAAACTTCCACCCACCTACTCACCACTCTAGGATTCTTTTCCCCAAATTTAACCTGAGATGGAATCACCTCTAGTCCAGGCTGAGGCAAGTTTGGCAGCTTCAAGGGTTGAATGGTGAAAATTTAGTAACAATCTGCTTTTCTCTGCAAATTGCTAAGGCAACGGTGTTCCTTAGCCAATTCAAAAATCAAGTGATGCCCAAATAAACTACGGCACATTCTTGTCTAGGCCTTTTACCCAGTAGCCAAAGCAAGGTGCGACCAGAGGCTGCTGGTCTTGCCTGAGTCTCCTGCTGAAACAGTCCTACCATGAGATTGGCATTCTGGGGTGGTTTCTTCTAGGAAAGGATGGGAGTTGGGGCAAAAAATTGTATGGTTATAGGGTAAAGGGAAGAGGAGGAAGACAAGAAGAAAGTAACTGTTTGTACAACGTGGTGCTCCCATGAATGTGGTCATAACAGAGGTCAAATTGGGCATCAGATTTACAGGATTATCATACCCAGATGAGAACAGGCTGAATTCATTATTAACCTGCAAAGAAGATCTTCCTTGTGATTTTTATTTCAATTCTCTTCCTACTCCCTCCCTTTGGTTGAATGGTACCATGAATAAATTGTATTCACCCCAAACCAGGGTATAATTAGCCTCTCTCTCAGCTTCCACAGTCTATCACAAGTCTTGTCAATGAGAGCTCCTAGGTAGGTATCTTTCAGACACATCTGTTTTTCTGCATAGCCACTGCCACTAGTATAGCTCAAGGCATCACCATCTTCTCTGCCTGGATTAATATGGCAATGGATTCTTATCTCTCCCTCTCCCCCCACACATACCCTTCTCTTTCCAATCTATCCTGTAATCAGGATGATGTTTCTTAAATGCAAACACAAACATGTCACTCCACACTGCTTAAAACTCTTCATGGCTCCCTGCTTTTATACTAAAGTTGGAACTTTCATCATGACTTTCAAGACCCTGCCTCCATGGCTTCTGCCCTACTCTCTAGCTTCTCCTCTTTTTCCTCCACGTGCTCTATGCTCCATCCATACCAAACTCCTTGAGGTTCCTCTAATGCACCCTGTTTCTCCCCTGTGCCCCTCCCTGCCTCCCACCCACCCTTTAAGTTCTCTTCTGGCCTCTTGAGATCTTCCCATCCTCCCCTCCTTCTTCTCCTTCCCCACTCCTCCTCCTCTTCCTCCTTCTCCTCTTCTTTCTCCTCCTCTTCCTTCTTATTTTCATCATTTGCTAACTCCTACTTACCCGATAGTCTTCAACTGTGATTTCACTTCATCTGTAAAAATTTATTTGTCCCTGTGCCTTGCAAATCTGTGTTAAGTGCTCTTCCCATAAGCTTTCTCAGAACTGTCACTTTCTCCTTCGATAGAGTATAACATTCTATATTATAATTGCTTGGTCACTCATCTCTCTCCTATCCTCCCCACCTGCCCCCCAACCCAGGACTACATACCCCCAAGATCAAGGAGCATGTCTGTTTTGCTCACCATGACCCTAGCACCACACAGAGAGCACATTATATGTGATTCAATCAGTCAGTCAATTAAAACATTCCATGTTGCAGTGGTGGAGGTAAGAAAAGTCTTTGGCTCATGCATTGCTTCCCAAGTCTTCCTATTTAATCCTTGTGGTTATACTTCGGCAGAGGGCAAATTCATTGCCTTTTCTGCCTTTCACTGCATAAAAAGCAACTGTGGGATAAAAAATGAACACCACCAACAAAAACACTTACTCCCCTTCTCAGATAATTTTTTAACGAGTTATGGAGGCTTGATCCCTGCTTTAGACTCTTCTCAAGCTGAAATTGTTAGTGATAAAAGATCACAGTTCGTTGGACCAGAATTCCTGAATCCTCAAACTCCTTCCATAACCACAGCCATCCCTAGAGGTTCAGGACCAACTTACCCGTTAGACCCAGCAGTAACCCCATGCCTAGGGTCCACAATAGGTTTAGAAGCTCATGAAAATATTTTAATTTATTTTAGAAGCAGAAGGAAAATAAACTTATAGGTCAAAAAAGTATCTTAAAATATAATATTTATCTTTATACCAACATAAAACATAATTTTCAATACTTTTTATGGAGGAAGGGGGTAAATTAAATCAACAGTGCCAAATACCCATGAAAATCATAACTTTAGTCCTGCTAAGTGCCTAGAAAATTATATGTGCACAGAAGACAAGGCTAAGGAATCAAAATCATCTCACTATCTTGGAGCCTTGATGGAGCCCTTAGTCTTGGTGAGAAGGTTGAATCCTATGGAAGATTCAAGGATTGCTCCTGTGCCTCTGACCTGTATGATGAGCCAACGGAGGTTTCTCTCACCGTTTTTCTTAGGTTTTTACAGGGACTATAGGCAATCCATCCAAGGAAACTAGAATATGTTGCCCCCAAATATGCCTCTTTAACACAAAAATTATTTTTTCAAAATGTGAAAAGTATTTAGCAAGAATAAAATGCACCTAAGGGCAACATTAAAAACAAAGTAAACTAAATTCACAGAAAATATGGGCAAGCCTGTCTTTTTTTTTTTTAATAAATTGTTTTTGAATTTTATTTATTTTTTTATACAGCAGGTTCTTATTAGTTATCCATTTTATACATATTAGTGTATATATGTCAATCCCAATCTCCCAATTCATCACACCAACACCAACACCCCTGTCACTTTCTCCCCCTGGTGTCCATACGTTTGTTCCCTACATCTGTGTCTCTATTTCTGCCCTACAAACTGGTTCATCTGTACCATTTTTCTAGGTTCCACATATATGCGTTAATATACGATATGTGTTTTTCTCTTTCTGACTTACTTCACTCTGTATGGCAGTCTCTAGATTCATCCACGTCTCTACAAATGACCCAATTTCATTCCTTTTTATGGCTGAGTAATATTCCATTGTATATATGTACCACATCTTCTTTACCCATTCGTCTGTTAATGGGCATTTAGGTTGCTTCCATGACCTGGCTATTGTAAATAGTGCTGCAATGAACATTGGGGTGCATGTGTCTTTTGAATTATGGTTTTCTCTGGGTATATGATGGGCAAGCCTGTCTTGACTCCCTCTTGACCCTTCTAGGCAAATGAGAACTTCCTGGATAACAGTAAGAGCAGGCAGAGCAATCCACATAGCAAATGGCTCCAGTCTAAGCCAATTTACACAGGTCACAATTTCCCAGTCCAGTGCTTTTTCTGGGCTATGATGGAAGAGATAATGTAGATATGCAACCACGTGATTTACTACCTAGCCCGCCTTCAACCAGAGTCAGGAAAGAAACATTGCTATGTGCAGTGCTATACCCAGAAGCTTTCAAGCTCAGGGATACTTAATTTTTTTTTTTTATTGAAATCCTTTCCCTTTCATGACCTCATCTTTGCCTTTAGCAAACTCCTCCCCTAACTTTCCCAGAAGTAGGAGGTGACTTGAACACATATTTCTCTATCTCCAATTCTTACTTCACTCACCCTATGATATTTCTAGCATGGGAAGGAGGCCCTGTTGCCAGGGCAACCAGTAGTGCATAAGTTCAGTCTCAGTTGGATCCTCTATTCTAACTGATCAAATTCCAACTATGCTCTTGACTCATCTCAATTTTATAGACATAAGAAGGTAAAATATTTCATAATTCCTCTGACACATGTTTCATCTATATCTTCATAAGATCCTGCTGACCTGTCTCTTCTCCTGAATTCATTAATTTAACTCATTTATTTCTACTAACCAGAGATGATATTCAAAGTATTTAAAGCAGACATGGCATGAAAAATACATCAGAATGGATGTATTCACCAAATCAGAATGTATACTAGCTGTAGACAGGAACTGAACCAGAGCATACTAGCCACCAACTGGTCCAGTCTATAACTAAACTTGATACCTTTCCTTCCTGCTATCAAATAGACTCCTCCTCTGACCAGTTACTGTATACTTAATGTCCTAATTGTCCACCATCACATACAACTGAATAAGAATTTGATGTGAAATTCATCCGTGACTTTTATGTCAATTCATAGTTTTGATAATTAAAAAAAATTAGTTTATATATTCCCTTCATAGGAAGAAAGATATTGTGTTAGAAGGTGGAGAAGGATTTTAAAGGCACTGTATGCAGGAAGGAGAAGTAGGATTTCAGAAAGTACATAATCACTTCCTAATTGAGGTAGGAGTGGTCCCATATAGCAGTCAGCAGTGTTGTTCCTGAAATGCTCCAGTTCCCCCTTCCAGGTATGTGGTACAATTGCACTTCTCAGACCCATTCTGCTTGGGTAGGGCCAAATAACTAGTTCTAACCAAAGAGTTGTGGGCAGACATGATGTATGTCACTTCCAGGAAGAATGCTGAATTACTGCTGAGACCCCAAAGAGCAACTAGCAACCTTCCACATTCTAGCTGTTATTTCAACTTTGATCCCAGAGGGAGGGTGACTTGCATTAGAGACCTCCAGCTGACTCACAATGAAAATGTAGTGTGAGTAAAAAATAACCTTTGTAGTCTTAGACCATTGAAATTTTTGGCTTTGCTTGTTACTGAGACATACTTTAAGCTATCCTGACTGATATATTTTACTTTTAAGATCTTATCATTAGAGGCTCCTGTTTAGTGCCTTCATTCTGAGACACCTACTTCAATAGTTTTTAATGTCCATAAACTCCCTCATATTGTAAACAAAATTTAGGAAGCTTGTGAAGAACGTCCAGGGTGTTCATTAAATTCTCCAGAACATGTGTGTGTGTTGTTTAAGAAACCTTTCCCTACATCAAGATCGTAAACTTATTGAACAGAAAATGAGGAGTGCTAAGTTCCAGCTGAGTGTGGTACTTCACTGGTTTGGAAGTCTCAGATATGTAAACAAATCTAAATTTCATAAACAAAGCAGTGAAGCTTTAAATATGAGTCATGATGTCTATAAATTGGCAAAGAAATTAAGAAGGCATTTTTTTTTTGTTTTTTTTTTGCAGTACGCGGGCTTCTCACTGTTGTGGCCTCTCCCGTTGTGGAGCACAGGCTCCGGTCGTGCAGGCTCAGCGGCCACGGCTCACGGGCACAGCCGCTCCGCGGCATGTGGGATCTTCCTGGACCGGGGCACGAACCCGTGTCCCCTGCATTGGCAGGCGGACTCTCAACCACTGTGCCACCAGGGAAGCTCTTAAGAAGGCATTTTAATGATTCTTTCAATATTCAAGCTTTGAATGAAAATGAAGAATGACCATGAAATAGCTGTAATTCTTCAATATAGTACAAAACAGCAAATACAAATAATAGCTAATTAAAGTAGTGCTAATGATTATGGTTATCCTGCCTTTCATTTGCTAATGATATTTCACATTTCAAAAAGATTATTTTGAGTCCTAAAATATTTGTGTACTAAAGCATTCTTTTTCTTGGGCTGAAGGAAGCAATGTAATGTTGACAGAAATTGGTTTGAGAAGAGTATGCAATTTGAATTACTGACTCTGAAAAGTAATGGTTGGTTGTTTTCTAAGAGAGCTGACACAAAGGAGAAAGGCCTGAGTGTTAAAAATAAAAACATATTTGGGACCAAAAAAAAAAGGGATCTTAAACTTATTATCCTATGCTATCTTCTAGGAATTTTAAAGATTGCTTACGCTTTTTATATGCAATGATGATCAAACTCAGATACATCTTATTCCATTCTCAAGGTTTCTATATGAAACAGTATGAAGCTGGCAAATCTGTGTGAAGACTCTTCAATAACCACAACTTTTCTCCTCAGGTGGACCCAGTGCTTGAAATCAGAAGCACATCACTCCATGAGTTCACACACATTA
Organism: Neophocaena asiaeorientalis asiaeorientalis; assembly: GCF_003031525.2. Classification (NCBI taxonomy): domain Eukaryota; kingdom Metazoa; phylum Chordata; class Mammalia; order Artiodactyla; family Phocoenidae; genus Neophocaena; species Neophocaena asiaeorientalis. The sequence continues at coordinate 1,968,333 of NW_020174050.1, forward strand.
CTACCTGGCCATTACCCTGAGGTGACCTGGGCAACCTGGACAACAACCTCTCCAGGCTATGGGCCTGGGGCAAGACCTAAAAACACCCTCCGAACCTAACTGGAAAATACAGAACACTCTGTCATAGCATGTGAAGGGTACCACCCTTCAATCACAGCAGGGCAGTGGGTGTAAACTATAAAATATAAGCTTCCTCGTATTTTCAAACACGTAAGGGAGTCATTGCGTACATGGAGAAAGCTTTCATCTGGGGAAGTTTATTAAAATGTAAATGTTCAGAGATCCATCTAGAAGAAGTAGAATCAGGTAAGTTATAAAATATAAAATATGTAAATATTGCTTCACTGCAAGATTGGTTACTAAAATCTGCACTCTGTAAATGTACAACCAGGCTGATATTTGGACCGACTGGGTCACAAGCAGTCAGCCAACAGAATGGAGAAATCTCCTGACCACTTGGAATCTACAAAGAAAATTGTCTGTTTACATAACTAAGCTGTAGCAGTATCTGATTTTGCATTCTGTAGGCAACAGATACCAGATAAAAATTTGAATTTATTCGTGATTAGACTACTAATAACACCATTATAAATATTACAAAAATGTCCAACAGCAAAGGAGCATTAGAACAGAGGAAGACAGAGGGAAAGATCATGTTCCCATTATGGTCAAAAACCTGTTCCGTATTTCCTTCAGAATAAAAGCATAGATCTTTACAGTGGCCTACGCTGCCCCTGCCATCTGGCCCACTTTACCACTCTGAGCTCCCCTCCCCTCCTCTCTGCTCCAGGCACTCACCTCCTCACTGTTCCTCAAATATGCCAAGCATGCTCCTGCCTCAGGGCCTTTGCAAAGAGCGCTCCTGCTGTCTGGAAGCCTCTTCCTCAAGGTGTACACAGGGGTTGCTCCCTCATCTTCAAGTTTTCGCTCTAATGTCACCTTCTCAAGGAGACCCACCCTAAAAACATAAACCACATAACTTGTTACAGGTAGTGTTTACCACATAATTTGTTAGTGTTTATTGTCCATCTCCCTCTGCTAGAGCCAAGGTCAAAGACGGGGACTTTTTCCAGCTGGTTCACAGATTATTCCTAATCACCTAGTACAGGGCCTGATATATAGAAAATACTGGATGATATATTGTTAAATAATTGAAAAAGCAAATTTAATTTAACCATATAAAAAGATCAAAGTGAGTAATCTGGAAGGAAAAATTCAAGAAATATTGATGTGATTTAATACTTTTTTCAAGTGACAGAAAAATTAAGTACATCTGATTAACACTTCAAAAGGAGAAAGGTGCTTTTCTACACTGACATCAGAGAACTTCAGAAAGAGATGGTATATATCGAGAGAGGTTATCTACATTAGCTTTTGAATATATTTAACTTAATCTGACTTAAAAATAATTGCATTACAGATTACTTTAGCACCTCAATATGTGTTAAAATTATAATTAGAATCTTCTTTTTAAAGAAATAATCATGATTCTTTTATAATGCTGTATTTTACTTGCAGGGTTTTCACTCAGGGACTCACTAGCTGCAGAATTAGTGAAAAAGTCTTGCCCATCACCTGACATTTCCTCTTCATATCCCCAGATGTTGGGATCTTTCTATGATAGATCAATTTAGGAAGTGCAAAATCACCACATTTAGTTAAGAAGGATACACATAAGCATGATGGAGGCTGATTTTGCAGAGCTTTAAAGATCCTCAACCTTTAAGAACCTATTTAACCACACTGCTCCAAAGAAGCTTTCGGATACTACAGTTAAATGTTGAGCTCCCCTCTGTGTCTGGGAAAAGCCATCCAACAATTTCTAGAAAAGCAGACCGGTGGTTGGAAGGCTTCAGTAATAAGAAACAATTTTCTTATTACTGTACTTCCTCTTCCCTGCTTTAGAAGGAGTTCTTCCTCTACCTGGAGAGAACAAAACTGTCATTCGGCAGGTTCAACTACAGCATGCAGAGAAAGGGCTGCCCAAATCCAAAGAAAGCTATACAAGAGTGGTTATTCATGGGCTTCCCTGGTGACGCAGTGGTTGAGAGTCCGCCTGCCGATGCAGTGGACATGGGTTCGTGCCCCAGTCTGGGAAGATCCCACATGCCGCAGAGCGGCTAGGGCCGTGAGCCATGGCCGCTGAGCCTGCGCGTCTGGAGCCTGTGCTCCGCAACGGGAGAGGCCACAACAGTGAGAGGTCCCCGTACTGCAAAAAAAAAAAAAGAGTGGTTATTCAGGGACTTCCCTGGAGGTGCGGTGGTTAAGGATCCACCTGCCAATGCTGGATACACGGGTTCGATCCCTGGTCTGGGAAGATCCCACACACTGCGGAGCAACAAAGCCCGTGAGCCACAACTACTGAGCCTGTGCTCTGGAGCCCGCGAGCCACAACTATTGAGCCCACGTGCCACAACTACTGAAGCCCGCGCGCCTAGATCCTGTGCTCTGCAACAAGAGAAGCCACCACAATGAGAAGCCCGTGCACTGCAACAAAGAGTAGCCCCCACTCACTGCAACTAGAGAAAGACCGCACGCAGCAACAAAGACCCAATGCAGCCAAAAGTAAATGAATTAATTAAAAAAAAAAAAAATGAGTGGTTATTCATATCCCGTGTGTGTAAGCTTGCTTCATGAGGGAAAGAACTATGTCTTCTGTATCCCTGTATCTTATGTATACGTGGTTGGCTTTCAGTAAATGGTTGTTGAATGAATGAATGGTTCAAAAACAAAAGAACTACTAACTGTTCCCTAGGTTCAGAGTGGGACTACAGCTAAGTGCTGAGCACCTATTTCTTATCATTCTAAGCACACATATTTTACTTTTTTCTGTCTTTTTTTCATTATTAAACCCCATAAGTGTTTCTTGAATTATTTTCTGAACTGCTTACTTTTATCTTTTTGCATAACTTAATTCTTTTATCTTTTCATTCATCCAACAAATATTTGTTCATCCTGAGCCCAACTTCCTGCTTCAGAGATAATGAAAGAGTAAATGCCTTGGAAACAGACACATGGACCTATACTTATTCCATCAATCTCTTAAGTGTCTTCGAGCAAGCTGCCTAACCTCTCCCAGCCTCAGCAACTACATATGTTATCTAGAATCATACCCATCGAAGTAGACTGTTTGAGGGCCAATTGAGATCTTATATGTATATAGTAGGCAACTGATAAGTGTTCATTGTCTTCCATGCTTCCATTTCCTACTAAAAGGTGGGAAATTTAATGACTGATGAGCAAATCCCATTTAAGCTCCCAGAAATTAGAAAAGGTCAGCCTGAGAGATTCCTTCCAATGGCACAGATATATATATATCATTGAGACTCCACTTTGTTTCCCTCTGTGAACACAGAAAGACTTCAATTCTCAGACCACCTTTTAGTCAGTGGGTTATGTGGCCATTAAAATGTAGCAAAAGTGACATTCACCCACCTCCAGATGTAGTGCCTAAAAAAATCTTCCAGGCCTGGCCCCTAACTGAAGCCCAGATGCAGAGAATCCAAGGGAGGACTCCAATACCTTACATGATATAGAGGCATGGAAAAGAAGGAACCTAGGGCTCTAAATTACTGCATGGACTAGACCCTTCACCCCTAATGAACTGCAAAAATGCATGACATGTAAACTGCTCAGTGTAGGAGTTGTTTTGTTTTTATAGTAGTTAGCCTATCTTGAATAATTCATCACACAAACCACCACTCAGTCCTAGAACTGAAAACCTGCAAGCAGATTAATAGTTTATCAGTTCTCTCACTAAATTTGAGAGCTGAGACTGGGTCTTAACTTCTTGGTACCCTACTCGACACTTAGCACAATGCCCTAAATAAATCAGTTGCTTATTATCTGTGAATTAAGTACTGCCACAAGATAGGATTAAATATATATTTAAACTTACACACATACATATTTTAAATAAAGTCCACCCTGCACACTGTAGTTATTTTAATTTAAAATATAAAGCGTATTTCCTGAAATCATTCCAGTTTAGGAAATAATCAAGATATGATGACAATTAAAATGGCAATTAGAATACACCCCTGTTTCTCCAGGTCACTTATAAGAGGAGGGCTAGCATAGGAAGGAGGAAGTTATAGGGACAATCAAGTGAATAGGTAAGAATCCTAGTCGTGTTTGAATACTAAGCTCTGAGATTTCAAATCCCTAACACTTCCCCGTCTCACTGAGTCCTGGAGGGGTCAGGGGTCATTTTCTCCTTGGATTATAGTCTCCAACCAATTCTGTTACTGCTACTGTTACTTCCATTCTTTCTTCCAGCAGCCTTGCTTGTACCACTGCTGGCCCACTTTTTAACAATTCTCATATCTCACCTTTGATGAATTTCTCTTTCCATCACACAAGCATCCACCTGCAAGTGCACAAGTATTTGTTTGACAACTAAAGCACAGATTGCTAGCTCAATTTTTATGGTCCCCTCCCTGATGGAACGTGGGACACATTCCCCCATAGCTACACTGAAGAATGTTTTTTAACTGACATTCTCAAAAACATTTCTCCCCCATAACAATCAAACCGTATTCCAAGTTTTAGGCCCAGCTGTCAGCTATCTCCAGGTGAATTTCCTACCTAGAGGTGATATTTTCACCAGAAACCAGCAGTCAGTATCTGTCTCTCTTTACTGTTTAAATGCCCTAATGCCAGTGGCCTGGGTACCTGTTAATCCCTAAATACTCTTCCCACTCTTTCTTAATGTAAATTTTGTTAAGTATATCGTATATTCAGAAAGATACACACAGCACAAGTGTCCAATTCAATGAATCTCTTCGCTGCTGTTAGTCAGTAGGCCACTTAGTTAGTTGGCTTTTCCCAGAAGCCTTAGAGAACCCTCTGCAAAAAGGAATTTTGATAACAGTCCCTGATATCCTAACATCTTTGATGTGAGCAGGAAGATTCCTCCACCCTTGTCTACTGCCGCTCACACATACTCCTACATGGTTTTGCTACATAAAAAATAAACTAGAGTTAGCACTGGTAATATGTCATGAAGAAGATCTGAAGGTTTGGTAGTATCTAGTTTACACCCTTGCATATATTGATTTTGATAAAGTAGTACTTCTTATTTACACAAAAGCATCTCAGGGATGGAATACATATTGACACCGTGAACAATACTCTGCGATTTGCATGCTTCACTGGAGTCATATTTATGATGGATTCTAGACAGCTCTAGAAATGGTGGGGGAGGGTGAGGAGTGGAGAAACTGGCCTCACATCAGACCAAGAAATCCTTTCAAGACTTCCCTGGTGGTGCAGTGGTTAAGAATCCGCCTGCCAATGCAGGGGACACGGGTTCGAGCCCTGGTTTGGGAAAATCCCACATGCTGCGGAGCAACCAAGCCCGTACGCCACAACTACTGAGCCTGTGCTCTAGAACCCACAAGCTATAACTACTGAGCCCGTGGGCCACAACTACTGAAGCCCGTGTGCCTAGAGCCCGTGCTCCGCCACAGGAGAAGCCACCACAATGAGAAACCCGTGCACCACAACGAAGAGTATCCCCTGCTCGCTGTAACTAGAGGAAGCCCATGCGCAGCAACGAAGACCCAACGCAGTCAAAAATAAATATATTAAAAGAAAAAAAAAATCTTTTCACATCTCTATCCACATATTCACCACATGCTGTGCTCCCTCTCACCACCAGCTTCAAAAATCAAAAGACGTAAACATACTGGATTTATACCTGGATATAAATTTCCATATAATCAAATCTTTCCTGCATTCTCAAGTAGATCCAAAACATGTTATTTAAATGCCATAAGAAAATGGAAATTATTTCAAAACGTGGCATTCCAATGTTCTTAAGAAGAAAACTGTGCTCACATTGAATTCACAGGAAAGTGGGGGTACTGGACAAAAGAAAAAGCATCCTTAGCATTATTCTTTCATCCCACAAATCATTTTCCTCTTTTTTAATACTCCAATTTTGGATTTTATTAAAACAGCAGCTTTTCATTTTCCAAAACTATCCATGAACTTGGTCTATCTTATCTATAATCCTAGTTGTCCATCTATCTTCAGACAGAACTAGAACTCCTATTTAAAGAATGCTATGAAAATTACTTTTTCTCCCATTCATAACTAAACACACACACCACCCTACTGCAGCTGCTTTGCTGCAGTTGGTTGTGCTGGAATTTCTTAACTTATTCACACTACTGCTGCAGGGTCTGAAAGTATGGGTGATATGAGCACCTGGCGCTCTAAATGACTGTCCTCTTCCAACAGGAATATGGACATGTTGAAATTATTTAGACATCCCTCACATGTTTATTTCACTGCTCCTGGATGGAGTTAAGTGAAGCCTCTTCACCCACATATTTTATTGTAAATTTTCATGAAAAAAGGAACTGTCTCCTGGCACAAGTAATCTTATTTCACCATTATTTAGGTCTAATGATGAAATGAAACATGCCCAGTGGGCCTGAAATAATCTAGTAAAAGGCCAGATGACAGGAAAGGATGGTAGTACACCCTGTGAGCAAGCAGGAAATCTGAATCTATAAGACACAGTCAGCACTCTTAAAACATGCTGTTGAATTTAATTCTAATCTTTTATATACATGTAACATGTATATCACATGTTTCTTTAAAAATGTAATTGATTATTAAAAAGTTTTAAAAAGTGCAGAGGATTTTTAGGGCAGTGAAACTATTCCATAAGACACTATAATGGTGGATACATGACATCACACATTTGTCCAAACCCATAGAAGATACAACACCAAGACTAAACTGTAATATGGGCTTTGGGTGCTAATAATACTTCAATGTAGGTTCATCAGTTTAACAAATGTACCATTCTGGTGCAGGATGCTGGTAGTTGAGGAGTGTGAGTATGTGGGGGCAGGGGGTATGTCTATTTTTTTTAAGTTTCTTATCTAGATATTTTTTCATTTAAATTAAATCATGTGGAATAAATAAATACATACATAATATGGATATTCCTTCTCTGTGCTCTCTCATTCCTCTCTACTGGGCTAAAGATAATATTTTAACTGCTTCCAACATCCCTACAACGTCAGACAAATTGCTTTCTGAATGTCTCCTCTTAAAGAGCTTTTTATTCTTTCCTCACACAATTCCTGGAACTACCCTTCTCTTTCTCATTGCGTGCAACTTCTTTTTATCTGTATTTACTGTTGCCTTGGCCACCAATCAGAGATGTAATTAGCTTTTCTGAAACCTGGCTGTATTTTTACCAACATTTTTTTGAATCTGTATGAAGAAAGGACTTACAGAGTTAGATGGCACCCCTTCTCTCCCATCTTCTCATACCACCCACCACCCAATCAATTCTATGAGCTCCTATCAGAGATGTCATTTCAAAGAGCCCTTATCCAGTCAGTGATTTCTTGGTTGAAAGTTGGGTTGGCTCCCATGTCCACATGGGCATGCCATGCCATGAACGCCCTTCTCAAACTGACCTGCACTTACCTTGTCTCCTTTCATTTTCCCAAGAGATCACACATGGCACTTTCCCACATCCATCCATTGCCTGGCCTTTGCTTTCCTCCTTCTACAATGCCTTTTCCCCTTCTATGACTGGAAAAAAATGTTTATACGTCCTTGCATTTCAACTTATCTTCTCAGTGAAAGCCTCCTTAACATCCCAAGATAATATCAACACAATCCCTCTTCTGGTTTATATCACTAGCATAAAATTTGTTAATTATACTCTGGTTAATTATTCATGCAGTTGTCTTTCCACTGGACTGTAAGAAACTTGGGACTCAAATGACCTGCGTCATTTTTGTATTCCCGACTTTCACCTGAGTGGCTGGCACCAAGAAGGTGTCCTGTGAAGTGATTGTTTGGTGAATGCATTCACTTAATAACCAGGAATAGTTCACCTGACCAAAGAGAGGAGTCAGAATTTTCTAATCTCACCAATGAGAGGAAGCAACAAAGGTTTTCTCTTATTTCTGCTTGACTGATTAGAGTATGTACATTTTATTTCTGTTATAGTCTTTCAATGGACATAGTATTACCTTCCTCTACTCTTCAATTTAGTTTAAAATAGCAAAATTTCCCCCTTTTTCATGAAAATGGCAATGTAAATTTGAGTAATGATCATTTACAAAGATTTATCCATTCAGTCACTCAAATATATTTTGTATCTTCCATAGGGAAGAGATGAAGTTCTTTTTATCCATGGATTTTATCTGGGAGACAGAGAACGAGACTATTTATATCAAGCTCACAAGCAAAGTACAAAATGTCTCTGAAAATTCAAAATCCTATGAAAATTTTCACAACAGCAAGATCTAACTCTCATGGGTTCCACAAGAATCAACTTCTACAGCACTCACTAAATAATGCTTTCCTCCAGCCGCCTGAAGCCTAAACCGGACTAATGGGCTTCAGGAAACAGCTGTGGTTTCAGGAAATGGGAAAATATGACGATCTACTGTTGAAAGCTACCCACCACTGCTCCCACTACTACCACTCACCCCTCATTTATCCACTGTCTCATACACACACACACACACACACACACATATCCTCACAACTCCCCCTTTGAGCTAGGCTGCTGTCAGAGGCATATGTAGAGGAACATTACTCTTAGAGCAGTTTTCTAGGTTTACTTAAATAGCACAGAAACCAGGTTAAATGGGGTCAGTCATGTTCCAGATTTTCCTAACTTCCAGAAGCCCTAGTTTCCAGGAACCCATGTGGGAAAGACATCAGGCTGAAACATCTGTCAGAGATTGATGGGAAACTCACTGGGCTGGAAGTCACTGGCCCTGAATTCTCTGCTGATTCTACCATGGTGATCTTAAGCAAATCTCCTTACATTTCATGGTGTCACTTCACTCATTTACTATAGGATATAACTGTCCAGTCTACATATTTTATATTGGACATGTACTAAGTGCTACATAAAGGGGAAAGATAAATAGGGACCACTGTACTCATTGGTAAGTAATTTAGAACACTTATTAGAAAATAAGTAAAGATATAACTTGGAGTCAGTTTCAAAGTTGCAGGATCAAAGACATACTATGCTCATTCTGAGGCGAACTATCTCTATACCTCCAGACATCTGGTGAATAGGGTCCTTTTTCTCTGTGTTAGAAATCCCTTATTGAAAAATTAAGGCAAAATACTGATAAACACTCTCCAAAAGTCCCTTCTATACCTTTTCATCCTATGATTCTGTGTATTAAATGACAGACTGTTTGCCAGTTTGATTTAAACCCTAGTTATAGCTCACTATTGAAATATAATGCTTTGCATAGAGAGAAGTTAAAATTCCAGATAAAGGTATACCACAATGCTGAGTCAAATGTCCTTACTTCGTGGTGGGGGAAGGAAAAAGTAGAGTTATAATGAGAGAAGATTCTGGCAAATGGGCAACTGATTCTCTACAGATGAAGGATAAAAGCAAGAGTGAGAAGTAAAGGAAACATGTAGAACTTGCCTGGAAATGGAGCTCGGACAAAGTGGAACTGTCCCAATGAGAAGGAACAGAGAAGGAATGTTTCTGCAAGGTGGAAAAAAGCAACTTCTCCCTACAGGAATGTTGAAAAAACTAGACTCCAGTAAATACAGTCAAGGTAGCTTTACTACTTTGGTTCTGGACATCTCTGAGAAGTAAAGGTCATGAAAGGTTAAATTGTACCATTCCCTTTCTCCATATTTCATGTGTACAGATTAATTGTAAATCTGGTGTAACATACCTAGTCTTCATTTCATTACTTCATGGTGAATATGATGCATTTGAATAACTAATCATAATATATCTAGCCAACTCTACAATGGCCCTTGAAATCAAGAATACAAATGCCCACAGATAAATGTGGTAAATTCAGATATTTTTTCTTGACAATATCCAACAGCCAGGAAGATATGCAGCACTGTTATTCATCAGAGCTTTTATAAAACAGGAACCTGAAGAAACATGTCTAAACATGTCTAAAATAAACACAAAATGTACTCTTGGGAAGACACATCCATGGGAAAATATTTTCTTGTACTTTAATTTCTGCTAAGGTTGTGATAACAGGGTTTGTGTTGTAAGTACTAAACAAGGAATCAGTTTAAAGATTACACTTATGTAAGGGAACACTACTGTAAGTCAAAAGCTTCAGGGCTTCCCTGGTGGCGCAGTGGTTGAGAGTCCGCCTGCCAATGCAGGGGACGCGGGTTGGAGCCCTGGCCTGGGAGGATCCCACATGCCTCGGAGCAGCTAGGCCTGTGCGCCACAACTGCTGGGCCTGAGCTCTAGAGCCCGAGAGCCACAACTACTGAGCCCGTGTGCCACAACTACTGAAACCCACGTGCCTAGAGCCCATGCTCTGCAGCGGGAGAGGTCACCGCAGTGAGAGGACCGCGCACTGCAGCAAAGAGTGGCCCCCGCTCGCTGCCAGCACACAGCAACGAAGACCCAACACAGCCAAAAATAAAAAAAATAAAAAAATAAAAAAAGCTTTACAGGCACAACTGCAATTCAGCTGTGTGTGCATCTGGCAATGTGGTCATTTGTACATATTTTTTAAGGTGTGTGAAAAAAATGATATACTGAATAGGTTATCCATGAGTTATGAAAAGGAGGAATCATTATCTGCTTCCAAATTTACAAGCTCAGCATATTCTTTTTGTCTTACGGCTTCACATATTTATTAAAATAAGGATAAGAAGGGAAAATGGAAGATGATAATGTTCTTTATGGCAGAGATACATGTTGTAAAATAGCTGGTAAAATAATTAGAACAGATAAATTCACAAGCAAACTAGAAACTTCTATCTTGTACACATAGCTCTAATGAACCTGGAGAAGAAAACATTTTAAAGTCTTAGCTGTAATGTTTTCTGTGGAGAACAATAAAGTTCTGAAACTTTCACTGGGCTCTCCAAACAATTCAGGGTGTTGCCTCGATATTCAAAGCCCCAATATCTTTTGGATTCAGGTTTCCATAGAAACTGCCTTTATGTAGCACAGCATGCTTGTTTCAGCTGGCCAAACAACAGGTGCCAACAGGCCTTAGGTGAAAATACCAAGGGCTGGAAGCAACACATTTTCCAAGGAGAGATTCCATTTTTGGAATTCATTTTTTCAGTTGGTTTCACCAAGTTCAGGAATATTGGCCTTCAGGACATAGAATACAGCCCAATTACCTGATACTTATGAGAATATTTAGGGGTAAATAAACATCAAGTCACAACATTATTAAGATGGAATAAGTACCTTGGCTTAAATTCTCAAAATTCTTTGACTTCCTTCTGAATTGCTCCAAGCATGCCAATGTGTGTTGAAACTGTAATTAAGTCCTCCCACTTCTCCACGAAGAAAATTCAAGCCTGTCTAAATAATAAAGGTTCCTTTGCAAATGCAAGGTGTTTTAGAACAACTGGCAATGAGTTATTTTAAAAAAATAAAGCCCTCAGAACTAGAACATTTGTTTGTATTGCATATCTGGAGAGCTCAAGTAGGAACACAGAAATTTCCATCAAATGCATTCATCTATGGAGATCCTCAGGGAAGTATCAATCCCCTGCTCCAACTTATGGAAGCAGAGTCTACAATTCAGTCTGAGAATAGCCCACCATCTTTAGGAAACAGTTCTTTAACCATGACCAAGTCTCAACTCAAATGTCATCTCCTCAGAGGCCTTCCATATGTACTCTAGCTACAGTAGTGTCCACTCCAACATTACTCTCTGCTGCTTTTTCATAACAGAACTGGCAGAAGAAAGAATCAGAAAACGGGTCAATTGAGATTAACTAGGCAAGAAACAGAAAGAAAAAGGAATGAAGAAAATGAACAGAGCCTCAGATACCTGTGGAAAACCACCAAGCTATCAAATGTATGCACAGTGGAAGTCACAGAAGGAGAGAATAAAGAGAAAGTGGCAGAAAAAAAGTGTGAATAAATAGTGGCCAACAACTTAGCAAATATGATATAAAAAATTAATCTAACAGTCGACTAATATTTGACAAGGGAGCCAAAGAACACTCATATGGAAAAAAAAAGTTTCTCCAATAAATGTTGTTGGGAAAACTGGATAACCACATACAAAAAAAAAAAAAAGAAATTGGACCTCTACCTTATAACCCCAAAATTAACTCAAAATGGGTTAAAAACATAAATATAAGACCTGAAACTGTAAAACTCCTAGAAGAAAACATAGGGGAAAAGCTCCTTGACATAGCTCTTTGCAATGATTTTTTTTAATACGACACAAAAAACACAAGTAACAGGAGCAAAAATAAACACGTGGGACTACTTCACACTAAAAAGCTTCTGCACAGCAAAAGAAACAATCAACAAAAGGAAAAGGCAATCTATGAAACAGGAGAAAATATTTGCAATCCATATATCAGATAAGGGGTTAATAACCAAAATATGTAAAGAATTTATACAAATCAATAACATTAAAAAAATCCAATTTAAAAATGAGTAGATGGGGCTTCCCTGGTGGCGCAGTGGTTAAGAATCTGCCTGCCAATGCAACTCTGCGAGCCCTGGCCCAGGAAGATCCCACATGCCACGGAGCAACTAAGCCCGTGCACCACAACTACTGAGCCTGAGCTCTAGAGCTCACAAGCCACGACTACTGAGCCCACATGCCACAACTACTGAAGCCCGCGCGCCTAGAGCGTGTGCTCTGCAACAAGAGAAGCCACCACAATGAGAAGCCCGTGCGCCGCAATGAGGAGTAGCCCCCACTCACTGCAACTAGAGAAAGCCCGTGCACAGCAAAGACCCAACACAGCCAAAAATAAATAAATAAATAACAAGTAAAAATGAGTAGAGAAACTAAACAGACATTTTTCCAAAGAACACATACAAATGACTAACAGATACCTGTAAAGATGCTCACCATCAATAATCATCAGGGAAATGCAAATCAAAACCACAGTAAAATATTACCTCACATGTGTTAAAATGGATATCATCAAAAAGACAAGAGATAACAAGTATTGTTGAGGATGTGGAGAAAACAAAACACACACTGTTGACAGGAATGTAAATTGGCACAGCCACTATGGAAAACAGTATGGAGCTTCCTCAAAAAATTAAAAAAAGAACTACCATATGATCTAGCAATCCCTCTTCTGAGTATATCCAAAGGAAATAAAAACAAGATTCCAAAGAGATATATGAACCCTCATGTTCACTGCAACATTGTTTACAATAGCCAAGCTATGGAAGCAACCTAAGTGTCTATCAATGGATGAATGGTTAAAGAAGATATGGTATTTACATATATGCAATAAAATATTATTCAGTCATGAGAAAGAAAATCCTGGCATTTGTGAACACATGGATAGTCCTTGAGGACATTAGTTAAGTGAAATAAGTCAGAGAGAGAAAGACAAATACTGCATCATGTCACATATATGGATATCACTTATACATATTGTACCATAAGTGTAATATAATACTGTACTATACACTTTAAAGTTGCTAAGAGAATAGATCTTAAATGTTGTCACCAGAAAAAAGAAATGGTAATTATGTGATGTAATGGAGGTGTTAGCTAATGCTACCATGGTGACCACATTGTCATATATAAGTTTATCAAATCAACACATTGTATTGTACATCTTAAAATTACACAATGTTATATTCAATTATATCTCAATAAAGTTGAGGAAAAAATTAATCTATTCACCCAAGAAGCTGAAGAACTCCAAGTAAGATAAACTCAAAGATCAAGTACTTTATTCACTGCTGCATTTTCAGACCCTAAAACAGTGCCTAACACATAGAAGTCTCTCAGCAAATATTTGTTGAATCATTCAATAAATTATTCTTTATTTTGCAAATGAAAAGCCTGAAGCACAGAGAAGCAGAGTAATTTTCCCAAAGTCAAACAGCCAGTACGTGATGGAGTCTGGTTTTAAATCCTGGCAGGCTGACAACAGAGCTCTCAATCTTAACCTCATGCTAGTGTACATCATGTACCAGCCCTAGAGGTGCTGAAGTGTTCAAATCTACATCTTCTGTCTGAAACCCATGTTACAGAATTAGCCATCTTCTACTGCCTCCCTCTGCTTCCATCTGAAGGACTTGACATTTCTGAACCATCGCTTCTCAGATCTTCAAAGACAGTGAGGTATAGTGGAAAGAAAATGAGCTTTAGTGTCATACAGACCTCGGTTTGGATCTCTAATTGGGCCCTATCTGTGGCTTGTCACCTTGGTGACAAGGTAACTTGATGTGCTTCCCAATTTTCACATCATGGTAGGCATAGAGAATTATAATATTTCTACAGCACACTGGGGCTAGGTGCACTTGGTCAAAGGTGACTGGCCTGGAAATCCAGGTGCCTCATGCTCTTCCTACCCATCTCTAGGGCTAAGATGATCATAGTGGGGCACTCCTACAATTGATTTGCATACATAACTCTTGAAATGCTCTAATTTACCCAGTTTCCTTACCTTTAAAAATGGGGGGCTTCCCTGGTGGCGCAGTGGTTGAGAGTCCCCCTGCCGATGCAGGGGACACGGGTTCGTGCCCCGGTCCGGGAAGATCCCACATGCCGTGGAGCGGCTGGGCCCGTGAGCCGTGGCCGCTGAGCCTGCGCGTCCGGAGCCTGTGCTCCGCAACGGGAGAGGCCACAACAGTGAGAGGCCCGTGTACCGCCAAAAAAAAAAAAAAAAAAAAAAAAAATGGGGCACCGGTTCATTAAATGGGGCAAATGATGTCTATTTCACAGAGCCCTTGTGAACTATAAATAAAACATCATAGACAAAATGCTTGCTATATACTATCAATATGTAGGTGCTCAGTTGACGGCAGTTATCATCATGGTTACTATGATTAGTATTGTTTAAAAAGAAATAACAGGTCCCAAATAGATCACTTGTGCTGAGCCCCACTTCAGCAAACCAAGACTTAATTGCAGTTTCAACCTCTCCCAGGAATGTGACCTTTAGCAGTCAATCTGGAATCACCTGATCAACACTAGTAAGGTAATCTGCATGACAGACCCCACTCTTCCCCCAAAGGAAGGTGATCTTACCTGAAAAAATCCTTTCTTTTGTTTATGACTTCCTTGTCCCACCCCCTTTCTGTCTTTAAAAACCTTCCATTTTGTACAGCTCCTGGGAGTTCCTTTCTCTTTGCTAGGTGGGATGCTGCCCAATTCATGAATTGTTGAATCAAGCCAATTTGACCTTTAAATTACTCAGGTGAATTTTATTTTTTAACACTATTAACATCAGCAGTAGCATTTACTTACAGTTTCTATGGGCTCTCTATACCCAAGAAACAGCCTGGGCCAGATTTCATCATGCAGGTTTGTTTCTCTGCTTCCTGTAACACTGAAGTATTGTAGGACATTACTTTTAGTTTATTAATTTTGACTCCCTGTTCACTCAGTGACAAGGCACCTAACTGTGCACTGTGGGAGATTCCAAGGAATACAATCACAGACTCTCAGGACAGGATGAGACTACTACCCTGTTGAACTGCTTCCCTCAAAGGCTTGAGTCCCTTCTAAAACATTCACTGAATGAACATTTGATCAATTTTCCGATACCTCCAGTGACGAGAGTGTAACCATCCAAAGAAGCCCATTCTAACTTGGGACAAGATTTATTAAAAATTCTTCTTTACATTGATTCCAATCCAGCTTCTGCATACTGATAATTTTTCAATCTGGAGCCATACTGAGGAGCTCCAATATATGTCATATAGAGCTCAGCTTGAAAGATCACATTCTAGGACTCAGACATACCTGGGATTGTCTGAAAAGAGGGAACCTGGATCTGGTCTAGGGTATTATTTGTAGGAGGAACTGGAGAGCTTCCTGGAAAAGAAGTCATTCATCTAATCAAAAACTAGCTGTGGAACAGGAGCAGATAGGAGCCATAGTCTACAAATACAGGAGAACAAGCAAACCACTTCTTTTCTATAATAACTTAATTTCTGACTAATAAAGTAACCTACTTTTATCACACATTTGTTCACAGATGATGAAAGAAGAACATATGCGTAGAGCCCAACGTCAGTCTCTGAGACTGTCTTCCAATCCTGCCCCTATGGTCTCATACTTAAGTCCCAGGGACAGGAAGGGCCTTACAATGAAAAAAGAGATAGGGACTTTTCTGAAATTAAATAGTTACTATCTACAAGTTTGTGCTGATAAATTCCAAAATCTCAATGAAATAAAAGGTTGATAGGAAAAATATATATAACAAAAACTCAAGAAAAACACCAAACATGAAAAGATCAATAAGCTTGGAAGAAATTGAACGTTATCAACTAATTACCTCTAATAAAAGATTTTAGAACCAGACAATTTTGCTGGCAGGTAATTCAGTTCATTTTATTAAGCTAGCATAACCAAAATAGCAGAGGTGACCAAAGAGGGTCTAAAATACAAAAGCTGGGGACTTCCCTGGTCGTCCAGTGGGTAAGACTCCATGCTCCCAATGCAGGGGGCCCAGGTTCTATCCCTGGTCGGGGAAATAGATCCTGCATGCATGCTGCAATTAAGAGTCCGCATGCCACAACTAGTAAGTCCACATGCTGCAGCTAAAAATACCAAAAAAGATCCCTCATCCCACAACGAAGGTCCCACGTGCCACACTAAGACATGGTGCAGCCAGAAATAAATAAATATTAAAAAAAATGAAATACAAAAGCTGTAAATCTCACCTATGTGGATTTGAAAGGTCAAAATAAAATAAGAGCAAATTTTGTAAATTGGAAACAAGTTTAAAAGATGGCTTTTCATTAGAGGAAGGAGTACACAGGGGCGCCAAGCACTAAATACCTATTTCTCTAAGATTTCTGGAAGGTATTTTATTTATTGTTCATTGTCTATATACCCCTGTTAGAATATAAGCTCCACAAAGGCAAGAATCTTGGTTTACTGGTATATCTCAAGCATCTAAACATTGCCTGGCATATAGGAGACATTCAAGTATTTGTTTCAAAAACAAATGCAATAAGAAGTTTGTTTTTTAATCATTATTACGTAGTCCCAATGGCAAGATTTAATAGCAGGTTACAACGTAACTGTCAAGTGAATACGTCCCTATGTCCATCTCATTTTCCGCTATTATTTATCATGACACAATTTGAGCTTGACTCATTTACTGCATGCCTACTTCAGATATAAAAGTTGCATTCCGTAGTTCTTATATGTAAGAGAAACTGCTAGTTGCCAATCTGATTTCAGTTTCTCTTGCTTTCTTGAAGACCATATACTCAACTAGAAGACCACTTTCTAATCTCCCTTTCAGACAGGTTGTGGTCAGATAATTAATATATCTGATTAATAATGAATATATCTGATAATTAAGATATACACGAGTGACTTCCCTGGTGGCGCAGTGGTTAAGAATCTGCCTGCCAATGAAGGGAACACAGGTTCGATCCCTGTTCTGGGAAGATCCCACATGCTGCGGAGCAAATAAGCCCATGTGCCACGACTACTGAGCCCACGCGCTTCAACTACTGAAGCCCACGCACCTAGAGCCCATGCTTCGCAACAAGAGAAGCCATTGCAATGAGAAGCCCACGCCCTGCAACGAGGAGTAGCCCCCACTCAAAGC
Organism: Neophocaena asiaeorientalis asiaeorientalis; assembly: GCF_003031525.2. Taxonomy (NCBI): domain Eukaryota; kingdom Metazoa; phylum Chordata; class Mammalia; order Artiodactyla; family Phocoenidae; genus Neophocaena; species Neophocaena asiaeorientalis. Next base: position 1,985,868 of record NW_020174050.1, read on the forward strand.
AACTAGAGAAAGCCCGTGCGTGGCAACGAAGACTCAACACAGCCAAAAACAACAAAAAACAAAAAAAAAAGCTGGGGGGAAATAAATAAAAACAAAACACAACGAAGGAAAGAAAGAAATGAAATGGATCTGACAGAAAATCAAAGTGCCATAATGACACAGAATTGAAAATTTCATTATGGGACCTACTTTCTGCCTGCCATATACTGTTTCTTCTTTGCTTTTGTGTGTGTCCTTCACTCAGCAACAGCTGAAAAGAGAAGAGTGTGAGAAAACTATCCATGTTCCTAACTATTGAAACTAACAAGGAAGACTCAGTTCTCTGCTACTCACTGGACATATGACCTGAAACATATCAATTTATTTGGGCCTCAGTTTCTCCTTTTGAAAAATGGAAGAGATTGTCATAGATCAGTGATTCTCTAATGCAGCTCTTGGACCACCAACAAACTAGGAGGGGCTCATCTGTCCTAGGCGAAGTGAACAATGTAGAAATCATGTAAGAAATCTAGTTTCTTTTTTTAAATAAATTTATTTATTTAATTTTATTTATTTTTGGCTGCGTTGGGTCTTTGTTCCTGAGAGTGGGCTTTCTCTAGTTGCTGCGAGCAGGGGTTACTCTTTGTTGCAGTGCGCGGGCTTCTCATTGTGGTGGCTTCTCTTTTTGCAGAGCACAGGCTCTAGGCACACAGGCTTCAGTAGCTGTGGCACGTGGCTGCAGTAGTTGTGGCTTGCGGGCTTAGTTGCTCTGCGGCATGTGGGATCTTCCTGGACCAGGGCTCAAACCCGTGTCCCCTGCATTGGCAGGTGGATTCTTAACCAGTGTGCCACCAGGGAAGTCCCAAGAAATTTAATTTCTTACATGAAAATAAGTTACTAAAATAAAAGATTGCCGTTGATTCTGAGATCAAATCTTCTTACCCATCTGGTGTTAAAATATTCCTCCCTCTATGAAGCAGTGGTGACATGATTTTAGGGGTGGCTTGAATGTCCTCACTAAGTAATACATTGCCAACCCAAAACTGACCTTCAAATTTGGGGTCTATGAAATCATTGAAAATCCACTGAAAAAAAAATTTTTTTTCTGAGTGTATAATAGCAAAAAGATAGTTCAGTTTGGAGACTGGTTGACCCAGGCTTCAATCCAGGCTCTGTTAATTACAGATTATGTGACCCAGGATGTGAATAGACTGTCTCTGCTTGAAGGTTATTGATCTTGAAAACCAAAAATCTGGAAACTCAGTTCCTTGCTGATCTCTAAAGGTCCTTGCAGCTCTGCTTTCTAAACTAATACATGGATGTCAACTGGAAAAATACACTTGAGTGATCAAGTTAACTTTGACAAGCCAAAAACAGTGGATATTCTATATACTCCAGGGCTGAAATACAAAAGAAGAGGAAAAAACAGGCTGTGCATAAACATCAGAGAGAAAGATTAGAATTCTAACAGAATGCCTTCTGCATATGCTTGTTACACAACTATTATACGCCAATATACACATGAAAGAGTCATTTCATCACTCCTCCTGAAAACATAAACTGTTTGTCATGAGATTTTAAAATTCCAGATTTTCTTCCTGAATTTCATACTCTTATTTGTATCAGTTTTGTGAACTCTCTCTCTAAAACCGGAGAAAACAAAGGGAACTGGCAAAATGAGAACTGAATAACTATATAGGGTCCCCAAGCTCCTTTTGGTCTTTAACACTGCCTCCCCACAGAGCTTGCAAAGTAGGACACACACACACACACACACACACACACACACACACACTCACCCACAAAAGCCCCTTCTCCCCTGCAGTGTTTTTCCTCTGCCTCTGACAAAGTTGCCAAATCCAAATGTAGGTCACAGGCACCACCTAGAGGCATTAATCCCAAATCTGACTCTCATTTCTGTGAACTGATACAAGTCAGTTCAAAATCCAGATGAGTTCTCACTCTAGTCACAGACTCGCAAATTAGTTAATCAAGTAAAGTGCTCCCGTTTCTAAATGCTGTCAGGGGAAATGAGTAAGACTAAATGAAGAGATGTGCAAATAGACACATCCTGTCAAACTGTTGACTTATCTGTCTCACCATCTCATTCGTTAACATTTTGTGGTTTCACTTGCTGCCTATTCCAAAAGAAAGATGTACAACACAAAGGCCACAATTCTACCTTTGGGGGATCAGGAGATTATGAAATTGGAACCACAATAATTCCACACAAGCCTTAACTCAAGAAATAACATGCCCTTTTAAGAGTGAAAATGTGTCTGCAAGAAATGATATTAGATCCTCCAGTTACCGTTGCTATTAGGGCCAAAAGAGTCCATTTCCAGAAAGTTCATCTATCATGTGCCAGCTTTACCTCATCAGCAATAACAAGACATCTGAGTGCTGTTTTAATCGTCTGCACATCTTGTCTAACTGGAATACATAAGAGTCCCCAAGATTCAGAGGCTAATCTAAACCCAAGGTACCACAAATCATCATGCAAAGTTAGTTGATAGTTTAAAATAATGAGGAGCTATGAGCTTCCTATGCATAACTGAGTCCACAACTCAGGACACTGTTTTACAAATACCCCAAACTTTTAGGATATCAGCAATCTAACTTAGATGGCAGCTCTGCTTGGCAGAAATTATGTTGGCTATAGACACTGGAGTCCCATCTTCTAGCATCTATATCACTGTCTAGCTTTGGGATCTATAGCTATTCATTTAACCTCTCAGTTTTCTCATCTGTAAAATGAAGAGGCTGCTTCTTATGAATTATAAAGCTCTACAGGCAGAAAAATATTTCATTATAATTTGAAAGTCTTAGGTGCAATAAAGCCTATAAAAAACCCCTGCCCTTTATTAGCATCGATACTTTTTCTACAAACCACTAGTGGGCAGTGTTGGGCTATCTGGTTAAGACACAACCTGCAGGGTGGGAGAAGAGATTCCTTTAGCACAGAACTGCCTCTGCAACTTTTCTCAGAACTGTCAGCAGGCCACCTGCCTATTGCTACCATCATTACCTCACCTGTGCTATAAGACACACCAATCAAGTAGATCAAGAAAAGTTTGAAGAATAAAAGGCTCAACATTAGATTTCGTTTTATTTTCACTGTAAGTTAATCATTAGGCCCCACTCTGATATTTTAAGTTTAATCTTTAATTAATCACTTCAATTACCATATTAATTCATTAAAATCATAATTTTTCAAAAGACTTAAGATCTCATTTAATAAGAACAATTATATAAATTTTTGCTTTATCCAAATAAATGTTTCTGAAAAGATGTAACTACATTTTTTATGATGACAAAAGAAATGTTTCACCTTTTAACTTCAGAAATTATTCAGAAAAATCACAAAAAAGCAAGAAGCCCCTCAAATATTAATGTTTTGAAAATATCACTGTTTATATTTTGTGGCTTATCCTTTGTGTAAGCATTTAACTTCTTTTTTAAATTTACTTTTTATTGAGGTATAGTTGATTTATAATACTAAATAAGTTTCAGGTGTACAACACAGTGATTCACAATTTTTAAAGATTATACTTCATTTATACTTATTATAAAATGTTGGTTATATTCCTTGTGCTGTACGATACATCCTTGTAGTTTGTTTCATACATAATAGTTTGTACTTCTTAATCCCCTATACTTACATTGCCCCTTTCCTCTTCTCTCTCCCTACTGGTAACCACCAGTTTGTTCTCTGTATCTGTGAGTCTGTTTCTGTTTTGTTATATTCACTAGTTTATTTTTTTTAATTTTACATGTAAGTGATAACATACAGTATTTACCTTTCTCTGACTTATTTCACTAAGCGTAACACTCTCCAAGTTCATCCATGTTGTTGCAAATGGCTAAATTTCATTTTTTATGGCTTAGTATTCTATTGTGTGTATATGTATGTATATTAATCTAGCTTGCTTCCATATCTTGGCTATTGTAAACAATGCTGCTATAAACATTGGGGTGCATGTATCTTTTCAGATGACTATTTTTGTTTTCTTAGGATATATACCTAGGAGTGGAATTGCTGGATTATATGGTAGTTCTATTTTTAGTTTTTTGAGGAACCTCCATTACTGTTTTCCATAGTGGCTGCATCAATTTACATTCCCACCAACAGTGTACAAGGGTTCCCTTATTTCCACAACCTTGCCAACATTTGTTATTTGTGGTCTTTCTGATGATAGCCATTCTGACAGGTGTGAAGTGCTGTCTCCTCATGGCTTTGATTTGCATTTCTCTGATGTTTAGCCATGCTGAGCATTTTTTCATGTGCCTTTTGGTCATCTGCATGTCTTCTTTGGAAAAATGTTTATTCAGGTCTTCTGCCTGTTTTTTAAATTGGGCTGTGTGTTTTTCTGATATTGAGTTCTAAGAGTTATTTATATAGTTTGGATATTAACTCTTTGTTGGTCATATCATTTGCAAATATTTTCTCCCATTCCATTCCATAGGTTGCTTTTCATTTTGCCAATGGTTTCCTTTGCTGTGCAAAAGCTTTTAAGTTTAATTAGGTCCCATTTTTTAAAGTCTGCTTTTGTTTCCTTTGCCTTAGGGGACAGATCCAAAAAAATACTGCTACAAGTTATGTCAAAGAGTGTCCTGCCTATGTTTTCTTCTAGGAGTTTTATAGTTTATGATCTTACATTTAGGTCTTTAATACATTTTGAGTTTATTTTTGTGTATGGTGTGAAAAAATGCTCTAATTTCATTCTTTTACATGTAGCTGTCCAGTTTTCACAATACCACTTACAGAAGAGTCTTTCTCCATTGTATATTCTTGCCTCCTTTGTCCTAGATTAATTGACCATAAGTGCATGGGTTTATTTCTGGGCTCTCTATTCAGTTCCATTGGTCTATGTTTCTGTTTTTGTGCCAGTGCCATACTGTTTTGATTACTGTAGCCTTGTGGTATAGTTTGAAGTCAGGGGGCATGAGTCCTCCAGCTCTGTTCTTCTTTTTCAAGATTGTTTTGGATATTCGGGGTCTTTTATGTTTTCATACATATTTTAAAATTATTTGTTCTAGTTCTGAGAAAAATGTCATTGGTATTTTGATAGGGATTGCACTGAATCTGGAGATTGCCTTGGATAATATGGTCATTTTAATAATATTAATTCTTCCAATCCTAGAACATAATATATCTTCCCATCTGTTTGTGTCATATTCAATTCCTTTCATCAGTGTCTTATAGTTTTCTGAGTACAGGTCTTTTGTCTCCTTAGGTAGGTTTATTCCTAGGTGTTTTATTCTTTTTTATGTGACTGTAAATGGGATGGTTTCCTTAATTTCTCTGATAGTCTGTTGTTACTGCATAGAAATGCATCAGATTTCTGTATATTAATTCTGTATCCTACAACTTTACCGAATTCATTGAGCTCTAGTAAGGTTTTGGTAGTGTCTTTAGGATTTTCTATGTATAGTATGATGCCATCTGCAAACTGTGTGACAGTTTTACTTCTTCCTTTCCAATCTGGATTCCTTTTATTTCTCTTTCTTCCCTGATTACTGTGGCTAAGACTTCCAATACTATGTTGAATAAAAGTGGCAAGAGTGGGCATCCTTGTTTTGCTCCTGATCTTACAGGGAATGCTTTCAGTTTTTCACCATTGAGTATGATGTTAGCTGTGGGCTTATCATACATGGCCTTTATTATGTTGAAGTGTGTTCCCTCTATACCCACTTTTTGGAAAGTTTTTATAAATGGATGTTGAATTTCGTCAAAAGCTTTTTCCGCATCTACTGAGATGATCATATGGTTTTTATTCTTTAACTTGTTAATGTGTATCACATTAATTGATTTGTGGATACCAAACCATCCTTGCATCCCTGGGACAAGTCCCACTTGATCATGGGATACTATCCCTTTAATGTATTGTTGGATTTGGCTTGCTAACATTTTGTTGAGGAGTTTTGCATCTACGTTCATAAGTGACACCATTCTGTAATTCTTTTAATGATAGCTTTGTCTGGTTTTGGTATCAGAGTGATGCTGGCCTCAAAGAATGAGTTTAGAACCATTCCTTCCTCTGCAACTTTTTGGAATAGCTTGAGAAGGAGAGGTGTTAACTCTTCTCTAAATGTTTGGTAGAATTCACCTGTGAAGCCATCCGGTCCTAGGCTTTTGTTTGTTGGGAGGTTTTTTTTTGTTGTTGTTTAATTACTGATTCAATTTCATCTGAAAGAACCTCTATACATATTGTTCTATAATTTGCTCATCCCCCATTAATTATGTCATGAATATCTACGTCATTAATTACCTTCCCCATCATCTTCGTTAATGTCTACACAGTATTACATTACAGTCATAGGAAAAAACTGAGTCAACTGCCTTTTTAGAAACTTAAGGTTCTTTCTGATTTCACAACACTGAAATGAATATTCTTATTGATAAATTTCTACACACATTTTTGATATCTAAGCATAACGTACGGTTTAAAAAATCAGGCCACAATTATAGATGTTTCAATGTTCAGATGTCTTCATTTGAAGACATTTCAGACAGCCTGTTTTAAGTAGATTCCTGGGTATCTGAAGAAGCCTTGGGGTAACTGTTTTCTAATCTTCATTTTTACCAACTTGGATACTGTCTTAGTCCATTTGGGATGCTATAATAGAATACATAGACTGGGTGGCTTAAACAACGAACATTTATTTCTCATAGTTCTGAAGGCTGGGAAGTCCAAAAGCAGGGTGCCAGAAGATTCAAGGACTGGTGAGGTCCACTCCCTGGTTCATAGATGGCCATTTTCTTGCTGTATCCTCACATGGCAGAAGGGGGCAGGAGCCCTCTAGGGTCTTTTTTTTTAAGGGTACTAGTCTCATTTACAGGAGCTTCACACTCATGCCTAATCACCTCCCAAGGGCCCCACCTCTAAATAACATCATCTTGGGGGTTAATTTGGAAGTGGGGGGACACAAACATTCAGCCTATAGCAGATGCTTTGGTTTAAGTTACTGTAAAAGAATTATACCCTCCTTCCTTGCATTCACCAATACCCTCCTTCCTTGCATTCACATTTTAGGATTCAGTAGAGACTTGGATTTAAATCCAGATTGAATTACTTATCACTATGTACTATGCACCATTGAGCCTGAGATTTAACCTCTTTAAACCTTAATGTCTTCATTTGTCAACTGGGAATGATAACAGCCTATAACTTACCAGGTTCTTGCAAGGAGTAAATAAGCTAAAGCATGAAAAGCACTCAGGACAGGGTCTGACACAAGTACTATGAAATATGTGGTAAATATTGTTATTATTGTGTTCATTCAGAATTTATCAAGCGCCTGTTCGTGTGCTAGGTCTAACTATGCTTCACTATTGCGTCCAGCCATTGAGGAAGGAACAATAAAAAATACCACGTAATCCCTTTGGAAATCAGCTCATTTTACTGTAGAATCTTATTATGATGTGGGCCACTACTATGCTTGTTTAGGTACATAATGAGTCAGGTCATCTTCCCAGAAACAGAACAGCTCCATCCTGGAAAGTGTGACAGTATGAGTGGGTGGTGTGGTACTGGCCTTCCGCCACCAGTCCTAGAATTATCATCACCTTCCACAGGAGTGTCACGACTATTACTCTCATGGCTACAGATCCTTCTCACCTGAGGCTACCTAACAGCTCCACAGGAATCACAGTTCCTCAAAGCCTTCCCTTCCCACAGGAGGTGGGGGGGGCGGGTTACCTGATTCCCATGGGAAGTAATGGGTTTGAGAGTCAGTGGAATACAAGCAGCTGGTGACTGAGACACTGTTCAGCCAGGCCCAGGGGAGAAGATGAAGAGAACAGGCTTCAAGAAGGCAAGGGAAGGACTTCCCTGGTGGCGCAGTGGTTAAGGATCCGCCTGCCAATGCAGGGGACACGGGTTTGAGCCCTGGTCCGGGAAGATCCCACATGCCACGGAGCAACTAAGCCCATGTGCCACAACTACTGAGCCTGCGCTCTAGAGCCCGTGAGCCACAACTACTGAGCCCGCGAGCCACAACTACCGAAGCCCGTGTGCTCTAGAGCCCGTGCTCGGCAACAAGAGAAGCCACCGCAATGAGAAGCCCGCACACCGCAACAAAGAGCTAAGGGGTAAAACCCTGTACCTGACACTCTTTCTGCCCTCATATTGCGTATGTGCTAATGAGGATACACATTCAAGTCAGTTACAATACAGTGTAATAAGGGCCATGTAGAATCAGGCAAGAGCTATGGATGCAAAGAAGAGGACCACTCAACACTAATGTGTGAGGCAAGGGAAAGTTCCCAGAAGAAACGACATTTCAACTGCAGGATGGTTGAAGTGCGAAGCAGTGTTGCTAGGAATGTGAAAAGTCCTGGGGGGAAAAATCAGGAATAGAGTGACTGCATAAATTAAAGCTGAGTGTATGAGTCACCATGTTGAAGACTTTGTATTCTATTTTTTTTTTTTTGTATTCTATTTTTAAAAAACAGTGATTAGTAAAGCATTTTAGGCAGGAAACGGCAAGATTCTATTTCCTTTTGAGAAAGGTCTATAGCTACAGAATGAAGAATAGGCTGAAAAGACAAGACTGCAGGTAGAGAGCAGTTAGAAAGATGTTGTAGAAATCCAAGTGAAATAATGGTGGCTCACAGGTTCCAGCAATGGGGACTTACAGAAGCAGACACATGCAGAAGAATTTTATAACTTAGAGTATGAGGCAAGAAAGGAAGGTTACAGGAGAGGGTGAATTCAGGATATTTATTTCTCTAACCCGGGCAACTCGGTAGAGAATATAGAAAAAGGAAGGAGTTTGGTCAGAGGGTGATAATGAGTTGGACTTTAGGTATATTGAATTTACTCCCTACAGACAGCCACGTGGAAATGTCCAATAGTCAGGTAACGTTATTAGTCTCAAGCTCTAGAGAGCCAAAGAATTGGAGGTGCAGATTTTGAATACATAAGTGCATAGATGGTACTGTGGCCAAAGGAACCTCCTAGAGGAGGATGTAGCATGAGAAGATAAGACCTAGAAAAAACTCTAATGGTCAAGACGAAAGAGGAACAGGAGACCACAAGGGAGGTATCGGAAATAGGAGAGGAAGACTCAAAGCATGCTTTGCCATGGAAATTAAAAAGGGAGCTTAAAGAAGAAAAAAGTGGTTAAGCATACCAAATGCTGCCAAAAGGTAGAAATCAAGAAGTGAAGCAAAATAAGGATTGAAAAAAGTTTGAGGAGGAATGTGGATGTTTATTGTGGTGGCACAGTATTTGAAGAGAAAGGGGGAATCCACATAGCAGACTGGGGATACCTGTCTGACTGCTCAAACCTCTAGAAATTACCAAAGGAATAAAAAAGGTATTAAAAAAATCTATAGCAGCAATGAAAAACGAGGCAATCATTAATGGAATAGAAATGATGAAGAAAACGTACGCAGGGAAGGAGTTACATGAAAGGTGGACGCAGTTCTGAGGGTACTCTAAGCTTGAAAATTTGGCAAATTTGAAGATAGACATGGGAAAGGGCAACTGTCTGCTTGTTTTGAGCGCCCTTCAACCACTTGATCTTGCTTATGTCAAATAATAGCCAGCAGAGTCATCTAACAGCTATAAGAAAAATGACTGTAAGTCCTTGAATTAGGGGGCAATGTAATGCCCTGAGTGGCCAGCTACACTTGAGAGGAACAAGGAGCACTCCTCATAGAAGAAGACATTATTGACACCTTCTGCCTTGCAGCCTTTCCTCACAATTACTGGAGGCTGCTACAATAACAGATGCTAGCAGAAGAAAGTCAAATCAAAGACAAAAATACAACGAAGAATGACCAAATAGTTAGGTAAAATCGTGCCCTGAAATATAAGCATCGACCTAAATACGCAAAAGAACTCCCGAGGAAATAAAACTGAAAGTTCTTTTAAAAGAAGTATAATTAATACCTTCAGAATCATTAAACGGAAAGATCCATGTAGCAAAAGTAGGCTTACCCATGTAGCAAACGTCGGCTTTTGTGAAAAAAGAACTGATTAGAACAAATAAACTTTTAAATATTGTAACTGAAATTGTCAGAGGAACCACTGACTGAAACTGCCCACCCTGGCCAGGCCCAATAGTAGCTACTAGCATGAGTTATCTTAAACAGGAGGTCCTGGTAAGGAACACAAAATTAACAAGGCACCACCAGCCGGAAGAATTCAGGAAAGGTCAAAAGGAGGCAGGAGAAGCCAGTCCACATGTCCTCCCAGAATCCTTCTCACTGGAACTGATCTTGGCTGAGCGATGTGCCTGCCACCGGGAAGGACCCTGAGTCAGAGTGATTGGCCAGAGATAACCCGGAAACTAATCCCATCACCATAAAACCTGAGACTGTGAGTCATGTGGCAGAGCAGTTATCCGGGGTTCCCTTATTCTCCTGCTCTCCGCCCGGGCGCCCCTTCCCAATAAAGTCTCTTGCTTTGTCAGCACGTATGTCTCCTTGGACAATTCATTTCCAAGTGTTAGACAAGGGCCCACTCTTGGGCCCTGGAAGGGGTCCCCCTTCCTGCAACAAAATGAAACTAAGAACACTGAGTAGACATAACTGCAGGATAGACACAGATGAAGAACAAATTAGTGAACTAGAGCACAATGTAAAAGGTCAAAGTAATGGCGAGTGGGAGGGAATGAAAAATGAGAGACTGAAGATAGCCAGTACAGACAACTTAAAAATAAAATGGCTAGGGAGTTCCCTCGTGCTCCAGTGGTTAGGACCTGGCACTTTCACTGCCATGGCCTGGGTTCAGGACCACGAAGAAGAACGAATTAGTTATTTGATTAGGCACTACCAGAAGCTCAGCTGTGTTTTAAAAACAGGCTCTTATTCACAAGTTCAGGGCCTCTTTCTTCAAGGTGCCACATTTTTCTGCTTCTGCTGAGCTGGCCCTGTGATGGCAAACTCCTGGGGAATCCCTTCTGAGTATTGGAAAAGATCCAGGAATGCTGGGACTGACTGGCCATAGCGTTTAGTGTTATACCCCAGAGGCCCGTCCTCCATACTCTTTGTGAAAATGCAGTCTGGCTGGCCCAGGCCCTTTTCCCTAGGACTTAGAAGAACTAAAGGAAAGTAAAAATCAAAGCAGGAGCTTGCCAGGTAGAGTTGGACACTCTCTATTGTGTTCCTGTCACTATGGGAGAGGTGTGGCCCAGTGTCACCTACAGGTCCCAACAGGAAAATCTTTCCCCACTGCACTGCCTCTCCCCAGCATTACCTCCTTCAGTCCTCTTTCTGCCAAGCAATGATAATAAGTACTGCCATTCTAAACAGCAATGCACTGGGATGCAGCCTAGCAGTGAGGAGGAGGTTTGCTCTGCAGAACGACACCCAGCCTATAGTTTCTGAAGAACAGGTCCATAAGAAGCAGTAAGCAGAGAACCAGAAGATGGGCAGTGCAGTAAGGCCTGCCCCTAAACAGGGTCAGGACTCACAGACCACACATCAACAAGCTCTCTGGCGTTGCTTGCTAGACCATGGAACTGTGAGAAAGCAAGTCAAGGGGAAGGCTGGAACGGTTTCAAAGTAAATATTTTGCCAGCAGAACCACAAGCCTGTTAACTCCCAAGGTGCCTCCCAGGCAGGAAAAGCAGTACCAAAAGGGAACTGGTGCAGCTCCAGAAGGCAAGCCCTCCCAGTGCTCATCTCACATGCGGCTGTGGGCAAGACAAACTAAAACGGCTTTACTTCCCCGTCAGGGAGCCCCAGGGGCTGTGTGTGTGCATGCGCTGGGAACCTGCAGCCACGCGGTGATTTCCCTTCTTCCCTACCTCAAATGGGAACTTTTCCTGTTTTCTTTCCCTTCCACTACTTATTATTGGACACGTAAGTATATTTCTTACCATGTAGAATCTCATGAACCTAACTGAGAGGCATCTAAATTATTCAAAGACCTTGGATCTAAAAGTAAATGCAGGGCTTCCCCGGTGGCGCAGTGGTTGAGAATACGCCTGCCAATGAAGGGGACACAGGTTCGAGCCCTGGTCCGGGAAGATCCCACATGCCGCGGAGGAACTAAGCCCGCGTGCCACAACTACTGAGCCTGCGCTCTACAGCCCGTGAGCCACAGCTACTGAGCCCGTGCGCCTAGAGCCTGTGCTCTGCAACAAGAGAAGCCACCGCAATGAGAAGCCCGCACACCACAATGAAGAGTAACCCCTGCTTGCCACAACTAGAGAAAGCCCGTGCACAGCAACAAAGACCCAACGCAGCCAAAACTAACTAACTAAATAAATTTATTAAAAAATAAAATAAAAGCAAATGCAGGAATTATACGAAAATTTGGGCTGTCTTCTGTTAAGGAGAAATAGTTACATTATGTTTTAAGTTATTTATTTATATAAATTACATATTTATATATAACAAATGTAATGTTCAAATTATATTAAAATATTAATTCTACATAATTATATATTAAAATTAATTACATTATAATAAATTATATTATATATACATATGCTGCTGAGCAGCTAAGGAGCTGGATGGAGAAGTCCCGTATCCTTTGAAAATCCATTCCTTCCCAACACTCCATTCACATGGTTTAGGTTGGAGTTACCCCAACACTGGATCTGGGAGTGGTAAACGTAACCCATATCTGGCCAAACAATATACTACACCCACACAAGCCAATCAAGGTCTTCCCTAGAACATTTTCTAGAAGTACAGGAAGCACTAACTGAAGAGATATTGTGAGCCTAGAGCTACTAGTGGCCATATTTGCCACCTGAGCTTCAAAAATCAGGCCAACCCAAAGGAAAGCAAAGTTGAAAAATAAAAGAAAATGGTCCTGAGGACACTGTTTAAACTTCTAGGACCACCTATACCTAAACCCAACATTACCTATAAACTTTGTAGTTATATGAATAAATATAACCTCTTTTTTCTGAAGTTAGATTGAATTAGGGTGCCACTTACTGTGATCAAAAGAGGTCTTATAATCAAACTAAGTAATGGAAAAGTGAACTACAAATCAGGATTTAGGTGTTCTCTATCATTGAATGGGATGTAAAGTATGCTAGAGAGAAAAAACACTGGCAATATGAAGCCCTCTACTTTTTAGGGAGTATCCTAGAAAAAAATGGTTTATTAGAGAAAATAACTAACTTAAGCATCATATTAATGAAGTATTAATGTCAGAGTGCCTGGATATTGGAGTGCAACAAAATTAAGACATATGTGGAGTATGGTATGGGACAAATGGGCTAAAACACATCAATATCCCACGTTGGGACTTCAAAATGCTGAAACTGCTGAGCCAGTGCTCGGTGGTGGTGGTCCGTGGTAATGGGTTTCCTAAATTTAAGAAATGGGTATTTTCCCAGAGGACTCACCCTGTTGTTGTGGGAAACCCTGGGACCCTCTGCTATTACCACATAATGATCTTAGTTCTCATGGAAATCAGATGAATTGGTAGATCGTGAAAACTCTCTCTTCTTCCAACTACATACTGCAATTATCTGTCTGTCCCTTCTGAGGGTACATAATGCTACAAAGAAAGTGAATGTACAATGCTTGTGAAATTATTATGACATAGCCTTCTTTCTGTCTGCAAAACATGCTTGGTCTTTATATATACATTAAAAATAGTGTAAGAGAAAAAAATAGTGTAAGAGACCCGAGAACCTTCCACTGGGTCCCTGCAACTGTTCCTCTCTACTCCCTTCTACATATGACCTTAGCCCCTTGTTGTTCTCCACTGCTCTGGATAAAATCCATGCCCAAACCACGGCTATGAATCAGCACAAACTATTCCTCACTCTAAGGAGAACACCCTTGACTAATTTTCCAAATCATCTAAATGTTAAGTGACCCTTTGTGCTAAACTCTATACAATTTTGCCCTCCTCCCCCATGTCAGAATGTTCCATTGGACCTTCTCAGGGCCAGTATTTTAGAATAAAGATTTATGCTAATGGTGGTCTGGGTGGTTACTGTCTACAACAAAAGATAGGGGGAAACAATCCCTTTCCCTTCAATATACTGCATGAGATAAGAAAGTTTTGATTTAATATCACCCCAGGTCCACAATTTCTTTCCCAAAGAAAGCAAGAAAGAATACTTCCTTCCAGAGCAGGCTAAGTCTTGTCTTATGGCAGCAGACCTGCAATCTGACCCCTCAGACCAATTGAACTGATACCATTTTAAACCCATTTGAAGACTTTAAACCCATTTGGCCTCAGAGAGAGGCGAGTGTGCACATAATATCTGAATATACCTGGGAATAAAAGAGAAGAAAAACCTTGTAGACGAGTCAAAAGCAGTCTTATGGCAAGAAAGGAAAAGTCAGATGAAACAAAGGAAAGGTCTAGCTCAGAAAAAAAAAAAGGTTAATCTTACATTTTAGGGAACAAAAACACCAAACCTCTGGGATTCCAACTACCTTTCAGCAGCTGATCTAGAGAAAGTGCTTGGGAACACAAATTCCCTGGACATAATGGTGCATCTAGACAATCTCATTATATTTGGTAACTCTTTGGAAGAACAAGAGAAGAGACTTTAAAGCAGTAGACCAGAGCTTCCCTGCTGGCACAATGGTTAAGAATCCACCTGCCAGTGCAGGGGACAGGGATTTGAGCGCTGGTCTAGGAAGATCCCACATGCTGCGGAGCAACTAAGCCCGTGCACCACAACTACTGAGCCTGCGCTCTAGAGTCCATGCTCTGCAACAAGAGAAGCCACCACAATGAGAAGCCCAGGCCCCACAACGAAGAGTAGCCCCCGCTCGCTGCATCTAGAGAAAGCCCACATGCAGCAACGAAGACCCAATGCAGCCAAAAATAATTTATTAATAATAAATAAAGCAGTAGACCATCTCAAAAAGGCGAATCTGAAACTTCATGGTAGTCGTCAATTGTACTGTATCTACTGTATCCCTGTCAAATATGTGGGGCACCTGTTATCTCAGCCAAAGGCAAACACAAAATCCCTTGGAAGACTTGCTCAAACACTGGCCCTGTCCCATGCACTTTAGAGAACTAAAGATCTTATACCTGGGAGTTATCAGTGGGCGGCTGTTGTTTTTTAAGGATTTGGATTTCCAATTCCTCTCACTATTTTGACTTGAGGCTACACGTTCACTAGGTTACCACCTTGTCTTCTCTCTCCTCTGATGACCCCCAGCAGCCTTGGGCACTGACAGAGGAGTGGAGTCATTCTATCCTGGTCCCACTGGGAGAAGAAGCCAGCAGGCAAGCATTCTATGCATAAGTGGATTGACTTCTCAGTGTCACTGTACCAACATCTGACCTACATATGACACACTCACATCTGTTTGGAAGGCTTAGGGGCAGTGCAATATGATTCCAGAGAAGAAAAGAACAGGAACAGCTGGTTGCCTTTGCTAGTTGAGGGACTATGGAATTACAGAGCTTTGTACTCCACTTACAAACCAGAATTTTTAGGGAATGCCCTGGTGGTCCGGTAGTTAGGACTCCTTGCTTCCACTGCCATGGGCCCAAGTTCAATCCCTAGTTGGGGAATCAAGATTTTGTAAGACACGTGGTACAGCCAAAAATAAAAAGTACAAACTAGAATCTTTAGCACTGGAGTGGGCTATTAGATATAAATTTACAGAATGAAGAGGTACCATTTCAAGTGTGAGCTCATAATTACTCCCTTATCTTCCTATTCTGTGTAAACTGGATGCTTCCCAGGACTACTGTAAGGTGGTATTCTCAAACTATAATTTCAGCATCTATTTTCAGTCTGGGGTAACCATGGAGATTCATATGTCCCACCAGCAAGGGCATCAAAACAGTACGGAATACTGGAGGAGAGAGAAAGTGGTGAGTAGACAGGTACCCGACAACCCACGCCTCTGTACCTGGGCATGTATAAAGCCCTAAACTATATAAACCGAACCCTACTGTATCTCAGATGGAGGTTGAGGACTGGTGAAAGTCTGTCTGGAACATCTGAAGCTTCAGATGGGGTGAAGGGAGAACTGAGTCCTACTTGTGAGGATGAAATGGGAATAAAAGCATTCTTGAAAAAGATGGCTGTGGGTGCAGCTGGCACCTCCTCAGAAATGCTGCCCATGGGAGGCTGAGGTCTATGCATCTTAACTTTGGACACCTGGGGAACAGAGGCACCCCGAGAGCTCATGTAGAAATGCTTCTTCTCCAGGACAAAGAGAGCTGAGTGTCTTGACTAAAATGTGACTCTGGTGGCCAGTGCATTCATTTGAGCATATTACCCACCACAGTGGGCTATCCAGGATAATTTTAATGAACAAACTCACAGAATGCATACCCATGAAGCTTTTTCATAAAATCAGAGAGTAGTATCTGTATACACACTTTTGTTGGTGGATCAATCACTTTACTTCCTACCCTCAAGAAGGCCAAATTCTAGCCTAGACATTATGGGGAAAAATATCTCTGCTTTACTCTATGTGGTCAAGGGGGAAAGTCTGAGAGGTGGTTACTAAAGAAATGTCTCATTTGGCAGGGCTTTTTTAAAAAAACGTCTATTCCTTTTTATCCTCAGAAAACCCCCAATCCTGAGAATTTTAATAGAACTTCATCAACAAGGAATGTGAGCAACTCTGCATATAGAAAAAAACAATGGAGCCAATGTGTGGGTTGCCACGCCTACAAGGCCACCAGGAATTACCAGCTGCATGACGGACTCACCTTTTTTGATTTCTGAATATGTGCCCTGCTTCCATGAAACAATTTCAGGGTAAGTGACAAGGTGTCAGAGCTGTTAAGCTGGCGCTGAGTTGGGGGAATGAACATCTTACCCCTTGGGCAGTTCAGCACATCACTGACATACAGAAAAGACAAGTTACTCATGTGCAGCAACAGGAATGGCAAGCCAGATATTGGTTCCAGAAATGTCACTTGTGCATTCCAGACATATAAACAACTGACTACTGGAAGCTCATCATATGTAGTGGTAGACGGGTTAGGTTCCCAGAGGTGGATGATGTCAGAGACCATGGTCAGGATTATCTTGGTAAGGCATTTTAGTAAGCTCCTGCCCACAGGAAGATGGTAGGGAGAAAATACACCCTGCCCAAGGCACCAACATTAACGTCCAAGACACAAATTGGAGGGATTACTCTAAATAGTGTCAGAAAGTGACCCTGCTCTCCCCACCACCATCTAAAAGAAACAGGGGGCTACAGATAGGAACAAAAAGGGAGGAGATGATGGGAGATGGAGTGACTCCTTAGATCTAGATAGTGCAGTGACAACATGGAAGACAGAGGAGTACATTCATCTCCACAGATCTTGATTTAGAAGTGGTAGTGCTTAGACATGAGAAACAAGGTCAAAAAATGTGCCTAAATTAAGGATCTTGAGATGGGAAGATTATCCTGGATTATCAGAGCAGCCCAATATAATTACAAGAGTCCTTATAAGAGGGAGGCAGGAGAGTCGTAGTGAAAGAAAGAGATAAGAGAGAGAGACCGGGTGTGTGTGAAACTAGAGTCTCTCCTAAAGCCTCCAGAAGGAACGCAGCCCTGTGGATCCATTTCAGACATCTGACCTCCAGAGTTGTAAGATAATAAATGTGGGGTTTTCTTTTGTTTGTTTTTGTGTGTGTGGGGGGGTTGTTTTAAGTCACTAAGTTTGTGGTAATTCACTACAGCAGCAACAGGAAAATAACACGTGGCTTGAACTTCAAAATTTGGAATTGTGGCTAACTGCTCCATCTCTTAAGGTGGTGGAGTCTATGAGATCTCTCAATCCCAGCTTCTTTTTGCAAGATGGTGTAATTTTGCCTCCCCTCTTATCATAAGCTTTCTCTGCTACCCTTGTCTTCTTTGCAACATCCTAGTCTTATCACGCATGGGAGTTTGGGCTGGTGGATGGCTGGTCTAGCATTCGTTGTGCATGAATCTGTTCCCCAACTGAGAGATTTAATCGGTCCAGCTTGAGCTACCTGAACAACGCTGACCCAATCATCTATGGCCTGCAATGGGAATGACTTGTCACCTGGTAAAAAAAACTTACTCCGGAAGGGTGGAAAGGAAATTACAAACATAGCAAACATAACAGGTGAAACAACTGAGTGGCAAAGCTGTCTGATGGGACACCTGTTTAGCTATCGAAGTCACCCAGTGTGATGGCAGGACTGAAGATAGAGAGGAAGCCAGTAAATAAGAGGGGTGACCAGGCAAGCAGTAGATGTCGGAAAAAAAAGAGGGTAGGCAGTGGTAGATCCAGTTGGCATTTATATCAAGAGAAAGTTATTTTTACGTAAGAGTAAGGGAATAGTAATCTATGAGTAAAAATTGGAGGTCCCTTACTTTCTACCATCCTGAGTTACAAGGGGAGTGAGGAAAGAAAGATGAAAAGGCTGTGGAAGTTCTGGGGAGTTCTGTTTATCATGAAGATAAGAGGAGCAGAGTGGAGAGGTTTGGGAGACTAGGGATACAGTGGGAAGCTTAGTTAAGAGAAGGGAAACCTAGATCAGAATGAGGAGAGCTCCAGAGTTAACAGATGACAGAAAGAACCAGTGATCAGGCATAATGGACTTAGGCAACCACATGTTTTCTCAAATAATTAGCTCTAGCTGTGCCCTTCTGCAGGGGTTGGTGTCCACTCAAGAGAAACATACTAAAGCCTGGTGGGGTTATTTCTGAATGTGTTCTAGCTCATAAGAGCAGGACAGCACTGAAATCTGGTTCCAGGGACCAATCCCTTTGGGGCAGCCACTTTAATTTTCTTTTACTACCGTTAGAAAGATTCTTAAAATGTTTTTAAAAATATCACTTCTTCACAGAATATCTTGATGACATCATGTCTTTCCAAAGCCTTTTTGAAGGCATATGTGTGTGTGTGTGTGTGTGTGTGTGTGTATAAATATGTGTGTGTGTGTATATATATATTTTTTCCTCTTTCACCATAGCAGCTAGTTTGGGAATAGTGGGTTATAAAAGTAACAAATAAGTCAATCTGGCTATATACCAAATTGTTAGGTTCTTTTTGGCAGATAATGATACTCTTTCAAGAGTTTGATAGGGGTGAATATTAGTAATTCCCCCATCCCACTCTCCAATTTCACTAGCAAGTTAAAATGAAAGCAAGTCTCAGACTAAACTCTATCACATATACATTAAACAAAAATATTTGATTAGCAAGTAGACACAAAAAGTTCAGCTCTGTGCTCTGAGCTCAAAGAAATCCCAGACCCTGTCCTTTAGGTGATCTCATCACATCTGGCATGAAGACTTACTACAGGCAGGGTTCTGTTATCCTTGGAAGGAATCAGAACTGCTCACACAGATTAAGCCTTAGGACCATCACTGAGGTTGCAGGTACAGACCTCATCAGATTCTTATCCCCTATTCATAGGCATGTCTCTAAACGATCTCAACCAATCCAAATGCCTTCATACAACTAATGTGACCAATGAGAATCCATTTCAGATTGCCATTGTGGTGATTAAAAAGCCACTAATTTCATCAAATAAAACCCTGTGATACTGTAATATAATAAGAAATATGTATTTGGTCTTCATTCATGATTCCTCCTGGCACACAGCTCCTAGTACACTTATAATTTCCTAGGTGAAAAGAGCAATAGAAGGATCTTTTGTTATGCTATTTGGTCTTTTGTGCACCTCAAACAGCTCCTAAAGGAGCTGTGAGTTTTGTTATTCATAACAAGGCCCTTTCAAACACAGCTGAGTTTATAGTAATGAGGTAATTTTTGGAAAGCCCCTCCTGGATAACCAAAAGACGGAGGCTGAATGCCAGAGGAAACAACCACAAGATCAGAGGGTTGAAATAGAAACTTTCAGCCCCATCCCTTGACCTCTCAGGTGGGGAAAGGGGCTGGAGACCGAATCCCATCACCAATGACCAATGATGTAATCACTCGTGCCTACGTAATGAAGCCTGCAGAGTATAGGAGCTCTTTGTGCCCAGCCCTATACATTGACCCAGGCAATCCTTCCATTTAGCTGTTCCTGAGTTGCATCCTTTATAATAAATGGATAATAGTTAAGTGCCTTCCTAAGTTTTGTGAACTGTTCTAGCAAATTATCAAACCCAAGGAAAGCGTTATGGGAACCCCAGATTTGCAACCAAGTCGGGCAGAGGTTGTAGGTAATACTTCAGATTGGTGTCTGAAGTGGGGGGCGGGGACGGAGGGCAGTCTTGTGGGACTGTGCAATCTGTACTGACTCTGTAAGCAGATAAGGTAGGGGGTGAACCAGGCATGGCTTCCTTGATGTGAGAGAAGCCATTTTGGCCCTAAGCCATTTTGTGATCTAAGCTTGCCTAGAATGCTTGCCCTTGAATAGGTCTCTATAATCAATGATCATAAGGGAATGCAGGAACAAAGGAAATGCAGTCAAGAAACAACAGTTCAGAGATGAGAGTCCTAGTTCCTCCTCAAGGGATATACATAACAATCTGATACATTATCTTTGAGTTCTGAAAGCACTAAGGCACCCATCCAGGTGGAGGATGGTAACTACACACTGAGACCTCAGATAGGTCAGAACCTAAGGAATGATGATGTTAACCTTTTCTGACCCTTGGGAGCTTGGACTCTGTCGACCTTTGCCCCAATTCTGTGCTGAATTCTCCTCTGCTCTAGCCCCTTCCTGAATGTGCACATATCCTTAGCTTAAAACTTCCCCAATTTTGCAGTTCGGGGAGACATTCCTTTTGGAAAATCCCCCGTGTCCTCCTTACTTGCTGCAAGTTATAAATCCTTTCTTCTCCTGATCTTTGGCTTGTTTGTGTCTCTTGGCTGGACACCCACCAAGAGGCAAACCCAGTTTTCAGGTGAAAACTCCAGGTAGTATCAGAACTGAACTAAATTGTAGGACACTCAGTTGGTGCCTGCAAAGAACTGGAGAACTGCTTGGTATGGAGAACACACACACACATTTGGTGGCCAGAAGGGTTCTGTGGGTAGTGTATAGAGGAAACAGAATTTTCCATTAGTTGTGAGTTTTTCTTTCAAATCCATTCTGCT
Organism: Neophocaena asiaeorientalis asiaeorientalis; assembly: GCF_003031525.2. Taxonomy (NCBI): domain Eukaryota; kingdom Metazoa; phylum Chordata; class Mammalia; order Artiodactyla; family Phocoenidae; genus Neophocaena; species Neophocaena asiaeorientalis. Next base: position 2,006,780 of record NW_020174050.1, read on the forward strand.
GTGATGAGATATTCCACTTTAAATTTTCTACTTTTTTCTGACCATCGCTTTCCTGCAAGTTGGGAATATCATGATGTCTGGTAATGTCAACATACATCGTGTTCTTTCAGCACAGCGACAGTGTCACTGCATAATAAACACAATGTTTTGCCATCTAATTCAATAACAAAATAATCCATACTCTACTGTGCTTTAAAAGTATGACATATAAAATCCACTTTTCTTATTTTGACTGGATATGAACTGGTAATAAAAAACAAAATGTCGCAGTAGGGCAGTACACATGAAATGCTGTGGAGTTATAACTGCATCACTAAGATCTGTGTGCTGAGCAGAGTATGAAGCACTGTGACATAAAGTCTGTCACAACCACTCAGCTCTGCAGTTGAAGCATGAAAGCCACAGGCAATACATAAACAAACATGGCTGTGCACCAGTAAAACACTGAAATGTGAACTTCACATAATTTTTATGTGTCACAAAATATTATCTTTTCATTCTTTTTCAATCATTTAAGAATGTAGAAACTATTCTTGGCTTTCAGGCTGTACAAAAAAGGGCAGTGAGCTAGATCTGTGGCCCATGGGTCCTCAATTTAAGGATGCCTGATTTAAACCACCATATGACTATAAAACTGTGCGGCACAGGCTGAAATACATCAATTCTCATTATTCACGGTAGTTTTGTTCTAAAAAGCCACCCATCACTCCTAGAGGAAATTCAGAGTTAGGCTCCTTAAAGCCTTTGGTCACAACAACCAATTTCATCAACCAATCAAGACACAATCATGTCCTATGTGTGTTTCTGTTTAAAGACACCTTACCTAATATATATTGTTGATTCATTAACACTGAACTCATGGCCAGTAGCACTGTAACTCACACTGGAAAAAGGCTTACCTAACACATATTTTCTCTGTGAGGACATCACAGTCTTCTTGTACTTAGTGCTCGGGGGCCATCTTAAACAGAGAAATCATCACCAAAAAGTGTAAAAATGAGAAAAACATGGCACTAAATAGACCACAAGAAGGACACGTTTACAGTATGAGAGCTGAAACAAAACGCAGTGTCACTTGATTTGACTGCTGCTGGGAATGTGTGCACTGGTCTCGAATTTTTGGCTGCTCTGAGCGTGCAGCCACACGTCTGCTAGTAACAGCAAAAATATCACAAGCGGGCTTCCCTGGTGGCACAGTGGTTGGGAGTCCGCCTGCCGATGCAGGGGACACGGGATCGTGCCCCGGTCCGGGAAGATCCCACATGCTGCGGAGCGGCTGGGCCCGTGAGCCATGGCCGCTGAGCCTGCGCGTCCGGAGCCTGTGCTCCGCAACGGGAGAGGCCACAACGGTGAGAGGCCCGCGTACCGCAAAAAAAAAAAAAAAAAAAAAATATCACGAGCATTTTACAAATAAATTTTAGTGAGTAGGTGAATTCACAAATATGAAACTGTGAATGAGGATCGACTGTATTTTAAAGTAAAGTAATACATTGTGATGTAGATAGGCGAGAGTTAAAGGAAGAAAATATTTCATTTTAAAATCTCTACTTGGTTGTGACTGTAATTTTAAATGGGAATTTCTGGTTTTCACTTGCATCCCAAAATGGAACATCTGTATTTGAAAACTCATATAAGCACAACTGAAGCTTCTATAAGGAAACCACAAAAGGAGAGTTTCCTACCTATAGCAACACATGGGACACATTATGAATAACATGGAATAAGAAGCTGTTAATTCTCTGATACAGAATTCATATTTTTAATACTCCTTACCCTCAGAAGCATCCATCACTCAGAGAAAAGCCAGGAAGTTTGAGGTTATAATTAGAAGAAATTCCTCAAATTATCAATTGTACTACCGTTGGAACATGCAGAAATGCAGCTGCAATGAAAGGGATATAGTTAGGTATATTTCATATTCCAGTTTTAAGTTTTCCCGGAGAGCTACAGTTTAGCCAGAAGACAAAAACCAAAGCTAAATTAAATACAATGCTGCCTTCTCAACTAAGGAAAAACAAATATAACTGCCATATCAGGGACACAAAGGAAGAGGAGCATGACCGTAAAATTTTCTCAAAATAGAAAAGATAGAAATGGGGCATTTTCCCCAGAGGCTTCTTTTTCAAGAAATTCTTGGCCCTCTGGAGTCTAGCAGGGACTTTCAAGGATAGAAATTTCTTTTTTGTTGCCTTAGACAGAAAAACTCATTAACAGTGGCTGCTTTTATTTAAAAAATTAATTATTTATTTATATTTATCTTTGGCTGCACTGGATCTTCGTTGCTGCGCACGGGCTTTCGCTAGCTGCGTTGAGCGGGGGCTACTGTTCGTTGCGGTGCGCAGGCTTCTCATTGCGGTGGCTTCTCTTGTTGTGGAGCACGGGCTCTAGGCATGCGGGCTTCAGTAGTTGTGGCTCGCGGGGCCTAAATTGTGGCGCACAGGCTTAGTTGCTCCGCAGCATGTGGGATCTTCCCGGACCAGGGCTCGAACCCGTGTCCCCTGCACTGGCAGGCAGATTCTTAACCACTGCGCCACCAGGGAAGCCGGGCTCCTTTTTTAAAGCATTTGTTTTGATTTTAAGGTCTTTCCATCAAGGTTTTTGTTCTCAAACACCCAGAAGTCCTCATTTTACAGAAGAAAATCAGCAGTGTAGGCCTAGGCAATTAAAGGTAAGACTATCTTGCAAAACTTACGTAAAAACTGGGCAGTCAAGAAGGTAGTCAGTGAGAATACAAGGGAACAGGGTTCTCTTGTTACATATTCCTTTGGGACAGTTGTGTCGGATCTCTCTCATGTTCAAGTTACAGCAAAGCAAAAGTTACTGCTCTAAGAACTAGGCAAGGCTTCTGTGTAAAAGTGCTTTCTTGGTTTAATCTCTTCTGCTGCCATTCCTCAGCTGGTATTTTTTTTCTTTTTTTTGTGGTAACTGCCAGGCCTTGTGGTTCCTATGGACAGGAATCAACCAGGATCAAAGTGCTTTTATGTACAACCCTGTCAATAGAAAAATTCATTAACAGTTTAAGAAAAAAATGCAAAAGTTTCAAGCCAATTTGAGGATTATAATCTGAGAGGTAGACTTTCAGAAAGCTCTGGGGACTGTTCAGCCAATTAGGGGTCAAAGCACAGTTATGTACGTTTTTGAGACAAACGGTTTATGTCATACGATGTATTATTAACAGTTTACACAATCCAGACCTACAGGTACAAAGCAAACAGTGGGTCATGAGTCATCATGGTCCCTTACAAGAAGGAAGGTTAACTCCTAAGAGTCAGTGTCCCTTAACGAGATTAAGGAATGTCATCTCCTAAAGAGCTCTGGTTAATACAGATGCACAATACCTGCTAAAGGGGAGGGAGGAGGCCCAAAGGGACAAAGAAAAAATTTATGTTTAAACTTTTCTCATCTTGCCGTAAAACATGAATTTTATTTCATCAGTTCTTAAACTGAGATTGTGGAAGGTCTTAGGTGAAACAGATATGAAGGCTAGGCTTTCTGAGTATACCTGTGGAGAACTGTGGGGAGGACCCTCTTTTCTAGGACCTCAGGGGCAATCCCTAAATCTCTCTCTTAAAAGAAAAATTTGAAAGAGATATAGCTTATAATATCAAATACATTCAATAGCATCTTCCTCCTGGTGCATAAGCAGCATAAAGATTTTGTTAACAGCATCCACAGAAAACAAATATACCAGTAAACATCATTATATATTTTACCTGACAATGAGAGTTCCAAAACAGCAATGCAATGTTAACAAGAGCAATACAATTACCAAATAAAGTTCAAAGTTTTCTAATAGTCCTTTTTACTTTGAAACTGTATTCCACAAATGACTACAGTCAAGTTAATATGTTCAAGAGTCACAGAATCATTCCCTCTCTGTGGCTATGTTAGTCCTTATCTAATGAAGTCTGGTTCAGCTGTTTGATGGGATTCTAGCTGCTGACAGTTTGAAGCTCTTTATGGTTATGGCTTTGGGGCTAGGAAGACAGAAAGGTCTACTGTACTTTGAGATGACAGGAAAGACTCAAACAGCTCTGTCTCCAGAATTCTGCACAACAAGCTTATTTCACAATTATGTGATCTACCTACATTCTCTAGTGACTGAATACACAATGTTCATATGCATGCTCTCTGGCTGAATGAGATGATTCTTCACCTACTATTTAATTTCTAGTAATAGTGTAACTAATGTATCTTCATGTATTCAGTCATTATTTTTAAAACTTGCTAAATACTGTCCTGATCTTTTGAGCTTTTAAAATTTACTTTGATCCTTTTTTCCAAGCTATGAAATTATGAATTTTGTAATATATAAGATCCTCAGACCAATTTAATGTTATGCATTATCATACCAAGGTGTACAGGTCTAAAGGAGTCTCCCAATTAGCATAACCTTGACCCTAGTACCAGTTTTTCACTTTTTTAAAGGATTATCAGAGATATTGGGTTCCTTCATATTCTATATGATTAGTTTAAGATTTTCTACTTTGGGCTCTAGCAGTACTTAGTTCTATGCTCTGTATTCCAGACTCCTTAAATTACAGAGAAAGGAAATGTACAATTTTTGTATTCCTTCAGAGCAAGGTTGAGAAGCAACACTACCTACCCTATTAGGTACTTTCTTACATGCGTGGACTACTCCACTGCATGTATCTCAAGTCCTTTTCATTTCAAAATCACACATTAACTCATCATCAATGTATGTTCCATTAGAATAATACTTATTAGCCAGGAATTACCAGAAGGGGGGGTCAATAAAGGCCTCCATGTTGTGAGTTCCAGGACTTTTCTGAAGAGAAAACCATGGCTTTATTAAATGATCAACCGGGTCTATGATCCTCCACACCCCCAAAATTTTAAAAATCACTTCACTGGATTCTTTTATTTTATAAAACTTCTCTAGTCCTGTTCTCCGAAGTTCTAGCACCTCTCGCAAGTTGTAATTTTATAAACAGGGCCTGACACTTTGATCCCACTTTTATATAACTGAACATACTACATTTTTAGCACTTAAAAGATTTTAAGTACTGTCAAATATATCTGGATTATATCTTAATCCACAGTACTTCACAGAGCTCATGATTTTAAAAAGCAAATTAGACCATATCTGAATTTCTAAATCTTCTAAATACATTAACAGTGAAACTTGTAATTGTTTCAAAATTACTAGAAAGTATGTCATTTCCTTGAAATGAACTTGGCGTAAAAGGCAGCAAAGAGGTCTTTATAAGGAGTGTCTGAATCTGACTTGGTCAACGGTATTCGACAAAGTTGGCGAAATCTAGGAGAACGCAGCAGCAAGTTCTGTGAAAGGCCCATGAGGCTGGAGCATAACCAGTAGAGAACAATCGACTGTAAAGAGAAGAAAGGACATGAAAGTTAGCATCTCTCCATTTTCCAAGGACACCAAGGTCTAGAAATAGGTAGGCAATAAAAAAAAAATTACAATCTCTGTAAATGTTTAAGTACACCAGGACTGACCAAGACTTTCAGTAGCTATTAGATATGTGTGACAGATCAGATAGGTAGGTAAGAAAGTTGAAAGGAAGACTCAAAAGCAAAAAGAAACAAAAAGGAGAGGTATTCATGACAGAAAGTGGATGACAGAGAACAGCTCCCAAGCAGAGGTCCAAGAGAGATCTCACCTCCATCTCTGGCAGTTAAGCATACTTTTTCCCCACCAAGAGTCTTGATAGGCTGCTACATTGAAGGTATGCTACTGGGGGCACAGCCATTTATCATGGCAAACTTAGCCCCCCTAGACCTATATACAGTCACCTATCTTCCAAATGTTTCCCACCAACCAGTTTCTAAGTGTAGTCAGGACTGCATTATCTTTGCCTTTTCCTGAGACAAAGAGTCTCAGCATTATCTTCAACTTTCTTTTTTACTACCATTCAGATTGACTATTTAGGTCAAAGACTAAGTTCTGCGGCCTCTCAAAACATTCCCATACATACCTACATACATCTTTCCCAAACCTTTCTTTGGCATCAGAAGGTAATCAGTCCCCAGAGGCAAGACCATGTGGTGGTTGAATCCAGGTCCTGGAGTCAAACTGCCTGAGTTTGAAATCTATTTATCTAACTTTGGGTACATTATTTTTCTTGTTTCAGTTTTCTCTTCTATAAAACGGGGACAGAACTGTACCAACCTCTAAGACATGCTGTGAGGTAAGCACAGTGTGTCGCCCATATTAAGCACTTGCATTTGTTCCAGAGCAATTTTTTTTTTTTTTTTTTGCGGTACACGGGCCTCTCACTGTTGTGGCCTCTCCCGTTGTGGAGCACAGGCTCCAGACGCGCAGGCTCAGCGGCCATGGCTCATGGACCCAGCCGCTCCGCGGCATGTGGGATCTTCCCGGACCAGGGCACAAACCCGTGTCCCCTGCATCGGCAGGCGGACTCTCAACCACTGCGCCACCAGGGAAGCCCCAGAGCAAGTTTTTAAGGGCAGTAAGCAATACATCCTTAAAGGCAGGTTAGCACAGTAGTTAAAAGAGCCAAACTGCCTGGATGTGTGTTAGACTCTGTCACTTAAAAGATGAGTAACCTTGATGAGTTACTTAACCTCTCTGTGCCTCAGTTTCCTCAGCAGTAAAGGAGAGATTATAATAGCTCCTACTTCAGTGCACTGTTGGGAGAAATATGTATACTAATATATGTCAATGATTTTAAAAAGGGCCTGGTACAATGTTAATGTTGAATAAATATTAACTACCATCATCATCAAACTTATCCACGAAGCGAACAGTATCCTGAGCCTCAACTACGTCAGACTAAAAACTGCCTACTAAGTATCATTCTTCCTTCTTAGTAAGAAAAATACTAATTGTCAGCTGGGTATACTGCCATTTAAAAAAAAGAAAAAGAAGACTATGCTTCCCAACCTCTGCTGCAGTTAGGTACAGCCACATATTTAAGATGGAAGCTCAGTGTTTGGTGGGGCACCTGGCCAGGGTCCTGAAAGGGGCTGACCGTGCTTGAGGAACCTTTTTACTATTCTCGCAAGGTAACGAGCTCCAGTGGCATCGTGACTGTCCTGCGGCCTTCAAGACCATTACAGGCTGCGGAAGATGCAGCACTGAGAGAGAAGCAGGCTGCCTTTCTCAAGTCTTCACAGGGACGCTCCATCAGCTCTACACTGAATTACCTAATTCAGAATTTCCCGTATTTGAGAGAATGGATTTTTGGGTACTTAAGACACTGTTTTTCAGGGCTTCCCTAGTGGCGCAGTGGTTAAGAATCTACCTGCCAGTGCAGGGCACCTGGGTTCGAGCCCTGGTCCAGGAAGATCCCACATGCCGGGAAGCAACTAAGCCCGCGAGCCACAACTACTGAGCCCGCACGCCTACAGCCCATGCTCTGCAACAGGAGAAGCCACCGCAGTCATGAGAAGTCTGCGCATTGCAACGAAGAGTAGCCCCCACTCTCTGCAACTAGAGAAAGCCTGCCCACAGCAACAAAGACCCAACACAGACAAAAATAAATAAGTAAAAAAAAAAAAAAAAAGCTTAAAAAAAAACAGACACTGTTTTTCAGATCTGTTACTCACTTTGAATCCAACCTCTCACTACAACTCTACTGCTCCTATTTCACTTGATCTGGGTGTTTCCTCAGTTATAACAGGTATTATTTCTCCTTAGAAATGTAGTGAGTTTGTATTGTTCTGTTTTTACAGAGTATTTTATAATATTATTATTATTACATGAAAAGTACTATAATAGACACTTGTCATTTCATTAATTCTCACAGACATTACGGTGTCTATTTTAGAAACAAGGAAACTTATTTTACACAGGATTAATGATGGTATTATGTCTAAGTGACAGCTTAAAAACATTTAACATTTAATTGAGCCCATGGACACCGCCAAGTAAGCGTCGTTGAAGTCTCCCCCATCTACTGCCATCATGTGTTTAAGTCGGAGTCTCCCAAAGAGCCCGAACATCTGCAGAAGCTCTTCATTGGAGGTTTGAACTTTGAGCTTTGAAACAACCGATTAGAGCCTGGGGAGCCATTTTCAGCAAAGGGGAACGCTCACAGATTGTGTGGTAACGAGGGATCCAAACATCAAGCGCTCCAGAGGCTTCGGGTTTGTCATGTATGCCACTGTGGAGGAGGTGGATGCGGCCATGAAGGCAAGGCCACACAAGGTGGATGGGAGAGTTGGGGAACCAAAGAGGGCCATCTCAAGAGAAGAGTCTCAAAGACCTGGTGCCCACTTAACTGTGAAAAAGATTTTTGTTGGTGGCATTAAAGAAGACACTGAAGAACATCACCTAAGAGATTATTCTGAACAGTATGGGAAAACTGAAGTGATTGAAACCATGACTAACCAAGGCAGCGGCAACGAGACTTTGCTTTTCGTAACCTTTGGTGACCATGACCCCACAGACAAGACTGTCATTCAGAAACACCACACTGTGAATGGTCACAACTGTGAAGTAAGGAAAGCCCTATCTCAGCAAGAGATGGCTAGTGCTTCATCCAGCCAAAGAGGTCAAAGTGGTTCTGGAAACTTAGGTGGTGGTCGTGGCGGGTGGGAATGACAACTTTGGTGGTGGAGGAAACTTCAGTGGTTGAGATGTCTTTGGTGGCAGCCACGGTGGTGGTGGCTATGGTGGCAGTGGGGATGGCTATAATAGATTTGGTAATGACGGAAGCAATTTCAGAGGTGGCGGAAGCTACAATGATTTTGGCATTTACAACAGTCAATCTTCAAATTCTGGACTGATGAAAGGAGGAAACTTTGGAAGCAAAAGTTCTCGCCTCTATGGTGGTGGAGGCCAATACTTCGTCAAACGATAAAACCAAGGTGGCTATGGTGGTTCCAGCAGCAGCAGGAGCTATGGCAGTGGCAGAAGGTTTTAATTACTGCCAGGAAACAAAGCTTAGCAGGAGAGGAGAGCCAGAGAAGTGACAGGGAAGCTACAGGGTACAAGAGATTTGTGAACTCAGCCAAGCACAGTGGTAGCAGGGCCTAGATGCTGCAAAGAAGACATGTTTTAGACAATATTCATGTGTATGGGCAAAAAAACTCGAGGACTGTATTTGTGACTAAGTGTATAACAGGTTATTTCAGTTTCTGTTCTGTGGAAAGTGTAAAGCATTCCAACAAATGTTTTCACTGTGACTTTTTTTTTTTTGCACCCATGCTATTGATTGCTAAATGTAATAGTCTGATCATGATGCAGAATAAATGTCTTAAAAAAAACCATTTACTTCACATTTTTTACGATGAAAACATACTATTTCAGATCCCTAAGACAAGTCCTAAAAAGTACTTTTATATAAATGACATAACTCTAACTACCAGCAACAAATGACTACTACTTTATGGTCTATGTGTTGGCTCAGAGCTAAGACAGCTCTATACCTGACATAGCTTTACCCATCTTAGCACTAAAGTATCCATGGAAGCAAAAGGCTAAGAATATGAAATAACTGCAAATATAACATTTCTTTTTCTATTTCTATAAAAGTTTAATTACATATAAATAGGGACAAGTATATGTATCTCATAAAACTGTTATGAGATTAAACAATATTACATATGAACCCATACAAACCTAGCACAAAGTTTTGTTTCTTTTTTCAGTGCTAAAATTCCTTGGACCAGTCTATGAAGACAGAAGGAATTCAATATAGCAGTTAATCAAACAGAGCAAATACTATGTTCATAGTACTGCATCAGGTACTTTGCAAGATTAAAAAAAAAAAAGAGGAAAAGGAGTTTGGTTTAATAGGAGGGTTAAGACACATTCACGTAAAGGAAGATTAACCAATCCCCCAAGAAATATTCAGATGTCACTTGGTGATAGAGACAGTAGATTCGTTACTACAGAAACCCAGAAACCAGCAAGGGATTGAGTAGTCAGAGGAAGCTCAATAGAAGAGGCAGAATCCCAGCCAGTCTAAGCTAGAAACAGAAGATTTATATTTAGCACATGCTTCACGCAATACTGGTGCTTACTCACTGAAGGTACTGTCGCTGCAACTGGAATCATCAACACTGATACTGCACGAACCAAGTACGTAATATATGTCTGGAAACGAGACATTCCAACTTTTTGCAGAGCAAAAATCTGAAGGGGTAGAATATATAACATATGCTGATTATTGAAATGCACATTAAATGAGACAAGCTTTAAAATACAAACTGATTTTTGACTGGCCTCTACCTATATTTTATGAAAAGCAATAAAAATTTAAAATACAACTGATAAATTTATGTAAAATTCTTAAATGGAACTTTAAATAACAGCAATAAAGAGATTCATCTATACTAAACAGTATCACAGCATAATTTTTACAAGTCAATGTTTTTTAAAGATTGTCTGTAAAACTGAAGTCCCTTCAAGATAGGTATTATGTATGAATCACTGTCCTTGTTTTTTAGCACCTAAACACAGGACCTGGCATAAAGAAGGAACTTAACAGGTATCTCAAAGGTTTGTGATCTGGCTACGTGGAGTACAGAAAAGAACCAAGGCTAGGAAAGGCAGTTATGGTTTATGAATTACTTATTTAAGAGGCAGCATAACTTAATGATTACGAGCACAGATTCTACACTCAAACTACCTAGATTCACAAGGCAGCCCTGCATTCAGTGGTTATGTGACCTTGCACAAGTTACTCAACCTTTCTGTGCCTTACCTTCTGCACCTTAAAATGGGGATAATAGTAGCACTGACATCACAGGATTATTTTAAGAATTAAATGAGTTAATTCATGTACATTGCTTACAGTAGTGCCTGGCACATGGTGAATGTTAAGTAAGAACAGGCTTTTATTAAACTTATGCATGCTGGGTCTTTAGATGGAATAAAAGAAAGACTAGAGGACTGACATTATTCACTGTGACCCTGTGTTATCGATTCTTTCTTTCTAAGAAATATTCACTAATTACCAACCACGTTAACAGCACTGTGGTAGATGCTCTTAGGCTAACACACTTAGACTACACATAGAGTCTTTCCTCAGGAAAACTTCACGCAAGACCTCAGAGTATCATCCTCACTTTTCTCGTCTTAAAAAATAAGGGGTGTATTAGATTTCCCAAACAGAGAGCTGTGGATATGAGGTCTGTAAAATCTCAACTGAGTTAGGTCTTTTCTAAGGTTTCTTCTAGCTCAAAGAGTCTATGTTCTACTCAGAGGCTGAGAACAGTTCTTTATGGAATAGGGGTCATATTTTATATGTATGTTTCTCCACTCCATCTTATAAAGAAGTTCTATGGCTTTTCTAAGGTTGTGTAACTTAAAAATGGCAGTCAGGTACTGACCACCTACAAACTGACATATTAAACATATACACAAAACATCAATATATTGAGGGAAGAAAACCAGATTCATTAGGCATTTTAATTGTTGTCTTTACCAAAAAGCAAATCACAAAATTGTATGTATTAGAATCATATAATTTTAAAGCTAAAAGACATTTTGGAAATGTTCAAATTCAGCTCTCTTATTTTAATTATGAGCATTCTGACCCCCAGAGATGTTAAGGAACTGGCCTAAGACAATTTATCAACAGCTGATCAGCGACCAAAACTAAGGAGTCTCAATTTTAGCTCAGAGCTATCACCACCAACTCAAATACGTTTACATTTGAGGTCAGAACAGCAACAAAAACCCCAATGATTTAAATGGCAAGCGAATCTCATTTAAAACCACTGACCTCCACTATTAATAAGTTGATGACACCAATGGAGACAGGCAGAATCCAAGTGGAATCCAGGGCAGTGAGGTCAGGAAACCACAGGACCCCACCAGTAGCTAACTGCTCCTGAACAGAAAAACCTGCTGAAACATTTTTATAAGTAAAACAGAAGAATTTCTAAAATAGCAGAGGGAAGTAATTGCAATAAGGTGTTCCTCACACTAAAGATTTGCACTTTTTATTCAGGTTATTTTCACTCCACAACATAAGCTGGTTCTTCCTGTACTGAGAAAGAGGCAAGAAGCTTTCTGTAGTAAATAGATGGAGAGACAATAAAGATATGTAGCAGTAATCTTTTCAGACTTAAATTTAAAAAATTAAAAAAATTAGACTTTCTTTCAAGTCTATTTAGATTACTTTCTGGTTAGAAATGCCTTTAAATGAAAGTAAAAAACAAGCCCTTTAGTTTATAACCTTTCTTAATTAATGTTTACACTGGGGGAAACAGACTTCAATGATAACTACCTTCTGAATGTGTTGCCCCTGTGCTGAAATTCCGGAGAGCAACAGACACGAATATCCACATTGGAAGCTGAATCCAGACCAACACAGTGGCTTTGAAAGGGTGGCAGTTATCCCGAACATACAGCTCTGAAACAAGCCTCCGCATAGTCTTTAGATAAGTGAGCCTAGTTTGAGGGAAGAGGGAAGAAGGGAAAGGAGAAAATGTCATTTGACTACTAGCAGTGTTTCATCCCCACAGCACAAACACACCCGTGCTGTGGTTACTGGCTAAAGGATTTATGCAGGATTTTTGGTTGTTGTAAGCTATACCACAGGGCTGCCTAAACAAAAGACAAATAAAGCCTTTTACTCGAAGTTCTTTAACAATGTACGCAAATTACATTAACAATTTGATAAATCTGACACTGTCAGACTACAGTCTTTGATTCTGGTGATCTCTGGCAAACTAGGCTTTGAGGGAAATTTCACTACTAACATGGTATGACCACAATTTAAATCACAAATACTAGAGGTGAAAGCCCATTTTACTCACATCTCTCCACTCCAGCCAAGCTCAATCACTTGATCCCCGAACATACCTTGCAATGTGGTTCTGTACTGTGTATGCTCTTGGCCCGTCAAAATGGTTTTCACTCTTCAATCAACTCTTTCATAAAGGCTTTCTTACTCTGTTTCTCTATTAACCATATTAGTTATTTCTGTTAAGTCCCACTTTCTGTACTATGGTATTGGGTCTTCATCTTTAAATCTCTCACAGCATGTTTTGTACAAGGTTGGTTTTCAATAGGTTTGCTGAATTTAATCTAATTATAATGTACTGAATTAAGACAGTATACGGAGACATTGCAGGCTCTTTGTAATTCAGCCTCTGCCTGCTTTTCCAACTTTATTTCCTGTTACTCTTCTTTAGACACCTGTATATTCTGGCCCCTTGAATGACTGGGGTCATCCAACAAATCAGACTTCCACATCAGCATGCCTTTGGAAGTTATTATATCATCTGTGTGGACTGCCCAGTTTCCTGGCTGTTCACCTGACAACTTCGCTGTCACGCTTCAAAACCCAGCTCCATTGAAAATGCAGGAAACCTCAGATATGTCTTCCTAGAAAGCCACTCATCTGTCTAAGGATGTGTCTGGACAATCATCCTGCCAGTGTACATAAGCAAGGTGCCACAGTCTTGTCTAGGCTGCATTTATAACCCAGGTGAGCAGCTACTGATTTGTTCTTCTGGCCTAGAGCTGTAGTCCTCAGACTTCCCTGATCAGTAAAACTTCAAAACTATAGGTTTACCAACTTCCTATTTTTTAACTCTATATAAAGAGGGACACAATTTCATACCGAAGATAGTTGGCAAATTTACACCTATATAGATAAAAATATATGGAAAGCTATATATATTTTACATATTCATACTAAAAAAACCTTATTTTTCTCATTGCTGTGAACTGGTGAACACTTTGTCACAGTCAAGTAAGGATCAGAATTTGGGAAACTGACTAAGCAGAACTAGCTTAGGCCGATAGAAGGAGGTGGACTTAGAAGTTCATAGTGCATGACTGTAGGCATAGAACTGTGCCATGGTCGAGCACCCTTGGGCAAGGGCTTTCTAAGAGCCCAGGCAGACAACTACATAGGGTAACCAGAGCAGAATGACAACACCTTGTCTATCCAGTTGCTTTTACCATGTCATTCATACTTTCTACCTCCCCATTCCTTTGGGCTACTACCTGCTGTATGTTATCAAAAGGTCAAGTTTGTAAATAACCTGTATCATTTGTTGACAAAAATCCCAACAACTGTCACAGTATCTTCATCCTGTGAAGCCTTTCCTGACTTTCCGTGATGACCCAACTCCTTGTACATAATCTTTTGTACAGTACTTAGTTCAGTCATTATTTGATTACATGTCTGTCTTTTTCAGTAGCCTGAAGTCCCTTAAGGACAAGGAACTCTCTCTTCTTGTTTCCCTATTTTTTTTGCTTCCGGTCCAGTATATAAAACTACCATGCCACATAAACTTATTAAAATATTAAAGAGAAAAAAGAACTACTTTGCTGCTAAAGCTACAGAATACCAAAATCTATAATAAAAATCACTTATACATTATATATATGTATATATATTTTCATGGTGTTATATGCACAGAATTAGCTTACCTGGCAGCTCTTTTGGACCACCCCAACTGATTTGCACGAACTGCAACGTCTTGGTTAAGGTGCCTTGCAATGCTTTTTATTTCTGGCTGCAAATTTTCCACCTAGCTAAAGAAAAAGTAGGCTTTGTTATGAGAACATAAAAGATCTTTATTCATAACCATTCATAATTTCACTCTCTATTCCCTCAGCTCATTTAAAAATGTGGTTTACTGGTCATGTCAAGAAACCCTAAGTCTGCGTATAGGATGTTAATTTAACATTTCCTCAGTTGCAACCAAATTCAAACTCCAGCTTGTACATCAGTATGATCTTGGACAAATTATTTAACCTCTAAAGTCCTGTTCTCTCATATATAAAATGTATATCAGCACCTACTTCACAGGGTTATTATAAGGATTATATAAGAACTACACTCTGCACTTTAATGTTTCAATTCCTGGATTTCCCAGTAATGTCAACTGAGGAAACAGAAGTCTATTAAGAATCTTTAATATACCCTGTGACAGTCACAGAGCCACCAAAACTTGCATTTACTTCTGCCCTGTGTTAATTCCTTTTTGTAAAGTAGCTCACTGCCTTACTGGTACTGATGACTAACACTAAGCACTCCGGGGGTACCTGGGGACCTTAAGCCCCGGGTAGACGTCGACCAGTCCTCACCACGGAAGCGCGTCCACGCGCGGCTCGGCGCCCCTCACCTTGGCCAGGATGTAGTGCTGGTAGGCGGCCAGGGGCAGCGTGACTGCGCCGCGCAGGGCCACGGTGGTGAGAAGAATGCTGCCCCACCAGGGCAGGCCCGAGGCGGTGTGCGCAAACAGCAGTACGTCCTCGGCGCCCTGCACCGGCGCCGACGTAGCCAGGGCTTCATACCAGCCACCCGCGCCGCTCGGGCCAACTGCAGAGACTGATGCCACCGCCCACAATGGCAGAGCGGAGGGCTTGGCGCCGCCGGTGGGGGCCGGTACGACCGGTGGGCCCAAGCCCCGGAGCTGCAGGGCAGACCGCGGCTGCAGCCACCTAACGCTCAGCCGGCACAGCATCTCTGCACACGACTGTATCCAACACGCGGACGACACGGGAGAGCTGCGCGTACCGCTCACCGAGGCCGCTACGCGCATGCGCCGGCGACCCCGGGCGTAAAGATGGCGGGAGTCCGCCGGCAGCTATAATTGACTTTCCCAGTCACACTAGTGACGTATTGCGTCGCACTAGAGATGACGCAAGACGTAGGGAAGTCCCGCCTTTCCCACGCGGCACTAATCAAGCCTACTGCGCACACACGAAACTTCCGCGGTGCTGCGGTGGAGCTCCTCAGAGGCTCGACCGGAATTGCAGAGTCGGAGGCGGGGCTTGCTGCCCGGGGCGGGGCTTGCTGCCCTGGGCCGGGAGAGGTGTTTTCTGGGAAGAGCTCACCTTGTAAAGTTGGTGTTCGGGCTGTGCCTTTCCGTTCTTTTTCACTTAAACTAATCGGGTCACGGTTTAAGTTTTACCTTATGTGATCAGGAGGTAGTCCCCCACGTCTTTTTGTGCGCCCCAATTGCTTCCGCTAGAGATTGAGATAGATTATACTACCCAGGAGTCAACATGTTGCTGAAATGCCAGTTTGGAGACAGGCGTGTGTTTCTGGATTGTTTTAATCAACAACCTTTATGCACTAGGCATAGTTTAGTCTGTGGTATGTTTAATTGGCTCATCTGTCATAATAGACATTTTCAGACCCAACTTAAGTGTTTTCTTTCATCATAAAGAGCAGCAAAACACCTTAAGGGTAAAGTACCATCTCCTAAGTTAAGGGGAATTATCACTGGCAGCGCGGCGAATTGTTTACTGGGGCTTAACATATATCCTATATAAGCTTTCAAGTGCCTGAACAGCAACATTAGGTGTCTTCTGGTTAAAAGGAATAGGCTAAATGTATATGGACTAATTTTGGGTTTTTTGCTCCTGGCAAAAGCAAACACGGGAATAACATGAAGGAGTTTCCTAAAAGAAGGGTCACCCCCTACACCTAGAGGCCAAATTGTGTTGTGAGGAATAAAACGTTGATTAAAACGAAGGCTCCAACCAATGCTGGGGTAATGTCAAACTGAAGCTACTGTTCTTGCTTCATTATGCACCTACCCAAGGGTACCAGATATACCCTTTCCTCTGGATTCTGGAAGTCATCTCCTTCAAATTGGCTGATAAATCCATGCATGAATTTTTGAATGTTAACACACACATCCCAATATATGTTATACATAGAATTTCCTTTTTAAAGGTAAAAACCTATCAATCTATCTCCCTATCCGTTTGTCAAGTTAAAACAAGCAACCTGTTGCTACTGACTACTGATTTAAAGTGGAAAGGAATTTTAGAGGGAAATATCTTGGCCCAAAGATTGAGTAAAGAAGCAACTTCTATGCTGCTGCATTCCTCTCCTCCCAGAGAACTGATGACATTAGGAGTTGGTCCTTCCACAGTGGCACATAAGCTTAGGGAATCTGATCTTTTGATATCCAGGAGAAAAGGAGATTAAAGGATAAAGATCCTAAAGTGAAAAATTCATATTTATGCATTCACTGTTCATATAATTTAAATCAAAAGTTTGTCAAGCTATTCCTCAAACTCCTAAGGCTTCCTTTTGTTAAGCTGTATCAGGAGTCGGGACTGGGACCTCTTCAACCAGTGTAGGTCCACCCTTTCTGCTACATTTTGGGGTCACAAATTACATTCTCATTTACAAATGTTCCATTGTTTTAAGCTTGAATATTGTGATGTAAATAAAATTTATGAATATTTAACTTGATAACTTCATATACATAAACATACATTTTAAAATTTGGATAATGGGGATGATCAGAACTGGCTGTCTACTTGGTAGAGAATGTTGGGAAAAGTATTTGTCAATTATAAAGCCCAATGCAAAAGAAGTGTCAGCACTCATGTATATGTATGTACTGGTAACGTTGTGATACCTTGTATCTTTTGAGTTGCAGAGTACAGTACAAAATGACCATGCAAATATCGGGCAAACCAACCAACTGAAATCATGTACTTTGCAAATGGACATACTAAACATTTTTTTAAAGTTCAACATTATTAGCCTATTCCTGTCTTTTATTCTTACTACAACACACTTTTTTCTTAATTTTATTTAAACTCCTTAAAAACAAAGACTATATATTTACTTTCTAAAGTTTCTGAAATTCTTATCCATTGCTGTGCTGAACATAGGAATGGAGGTCAAAATATGAATGTAGGCTATTATACATAAACTGTATATATATGTACAGTCATTTAAATTTCTCATTTCCCATATATGCCTTCTGAAATGTTTGACTTTAAAGGATATTTTCACGAGGAATTGTTAGTGTTCCCTGGGAATCAGATTTAATTTCTTCTCTTTTTCCTATTTAATACATTACTTTTTAAAACCAAAGATACCTAATGTAGAATTAGCTTTTTTCTCTCATTAAAAAATATCCCCTCGTATTATCTTATCATTGATTTTTAAGTATTGAGCATGCAAAATTGGCTTTTACTTTTCAAAAGTGTGAATTCATTTAAAGGTAGAAGTCTAATATGAGACCCCTTGTAACACATCTATTAGTCCTACATTCCAAGTGTCACGTAAAGAAATTCTTATTTCTAAGAATTTCTAAGCTACAGTGGCACATTTTTCTCTATATTCACTTACCCAAAATGGTAAGTGATGGTATTTTTGCAATCAAGGTGTGTAACACAGTAGATTAAGTATTAAAGCACTCATGATGCTCTCACCCTAAATTCCAGTCACCTGGAATTAACACCAGTTGATTCACAATAACACCAGTTGATTCACAATAACACCAGTTAATTGAGTGTTGTGACTTGTTTAAGCATTTATCAATAGGATATATAAATTTCCAAAGAGATTCAGGAGCATCCAGAATTTACAAAGTATAATGTAAGTGTCCCACACATTAATATTAAAAGACATCTGAATACATTTATCTAAAGTAAAAATACATTGAGTACTGGAATACTGAATCTCCATATTAGTAATGAAAAACAGTGTAATGGTTTTCCTTTGATATTTTAATCATTTTGAAATAATCCTGATTTTAAAATTTGTTATTTGAAAGTTTTGTCATTCTTTAAATGTTCTGTTCTCTAATGCGAGATTTCCAGTTTAATCTAACACTTTGCATTGTTTTAAAACTAAAGTGAATAACGTATTCACTATTGTGCAAACTATTGTGCAAAATAGTTTTTATGAAATGTGTATTAGGTCATTTGAATCAAAAGAAAAATGGAATAATATTTTCATGAAAAACAAGACAGGAACAGTTAGTGAACTATTTACCTCCTTCTTTTTCCTGAGAAGAAAAATGACTGTAAGGTAAGTATAATAATTACCAAAAAAAAGTAATTTTCAATTATTAATAAAATAAAATGATTTAACTTTACAGTAACAGGGAACAGAAGGGGAAAATATCTTTCACATGAATACTAAAATTACTTTTTTTGAATATATTGGTATATGTTGAAATATATGTTGAAAAGGCATGAAATGGGGATTCTCTTGGCACAAGTAAACAAAATTATCTCTAAAATGGAATGGTTGGTATAAACAGATTACACAATAATTGGGATATTAACTATTTTGGGATTTAAGGTGTGAACTAACCTAACCGTTATGTCCAAGAGTTAAGCTGCTTCTTAAAAGAATAAGAGAAAAGAAATACCTTACATAGTCTGCAATTATACATACCACATTACTTTCAAAACGGGGGAAAAAAAAGACCTGCATGGTCTCAAAAGATTATGTTTTTTATTGTTCAAATAAAAGTGCACTGCATTACATCTGAAATATAAAAAATGTATTTGAAAAATGTTCCTACTACAGACTTCTAAAACCATGGTATTGTATTTAACAAGCCTGATCCCCAAAACTAAATAAGGAACATTCCAATCAATACTCCCCTGTCCTGTAGCTTTAAAGTAAAAAATATATATATAAGGTTTTTTTTTCCTTTTCTTTTTTAGTAAGACACCCTATCTTAAGAAATTCACTTTTGTGAGTCAACACAAGTCATGTGTTTTGATAAATACTGGCTAGTATCTGTTATCTAGCAAGATTATTTTAATTAGAAAATAAACTCTAGTAAACACAGCAAAGAAATCAAGCAAAAAATTATAGGATGGTGGCAAAAGTCATACATAAAATACTCTGTTAAATAGCATTATACCCCTTTCTTAGTAAAGTGCAATAATTTTATGTCATAAGTATATTTATTTGTAGGTTTTCATTTAGCTTTTCCTTTAAATTTGGTCATATCAATCAAGGACAGGTAGGAAAACAAATTTATATATTTTAAGACCACCTCCTAAAATAAAAGATATAAATGTGTTGTTTACAAACTTCTGGATATGTTTGAGAAATCCTCTTTTTTACTCTTTACTCAGGCTACCAGAATAAAGAAATCATTTCATTTACTTGAACAGCCAAGGAACCATATTAATATTGTCAACTGTGGGTGATCTATCTGAATCTTCGTTATGTTTCAACAGTGAGGAATTTAGGTCTAATTTTTTTTTTTAAAAAGACAGATTGATATATACATCACTTTACTTTTATGCTTACTTTCTTTTACATTTCAACCATATAATTTATTTTTCCACATGAGACGGTAGGATACATACTCTTCTTGGATATGTTACTGTTTATTGTTCAAAGTGAACTGAATAGATAAATTCCACTGAGTAGTTTAGTGTGGCCCTGTGTCTTATATAAACAGGTTAAATGGAGACTTCATTTTGTAACCTGTGTATTCATGTCTACCATAAATTGTCTTAATGAAAAATGCAAAATGTATTTTATTACTTGCCCCAAGTTAGCTGTTGATCCCTTTCACTTTTAATATACAAGTGTAGAGATTAAGAAGCCTTTAAAATTGAAAAAAAAAAACCCAAAAAACCAAACACCTTCCACTAAATTACTGAAAATTGGAATTTTTATGTTGACTCCTGGTGACCAGAAAGCCAATGTTAAGAATCAATATTATCCAATATAAAATAGTACATTGAATTGTTTAATAATAAACAGTATATTAAGGGCTTATATATGCTGACTGGGAACCAGTGGTGGCTTTTTAAATTCTCAAAAAGACTGTATGTTTTATGGTTAGAAGAAACGACAAGTGATGATGAAGATTCTCCACCTCTTCGTAGCAGCCATTAGAGTAAAAATCTTTACAGAATTATTTCACTATCAGCAAGAAAATTTTACTGGTATTAGTGGTAAGGGTGAAGAGAGAAAAAAAGAATGAAGAGAGAAGTGTGTATTAGTTTTAAAAGTGTGACAAGGTAATAAAGAGACATGAAAAAGTGATAAATTTCTTATTCTATATGTGCCTTGCTGCAAACAAACTCAAAAGAGAGAAGCATGGGTATTTTAAAAGCCAACGTCGGGAAGCATTCACTGATAATGCCCATTGTTTTACTTTATACTTAAATTACACAAGCAAAAAAGTTGTACTTATTAATAGTTTAATGTATGAAGGAAACATCCAGATTTCTGAATATGAAGGTACATATCTCACATTAATTTAAGTCTACATAAAGTAGAGCCTCTATACTGACATATTGAAATTTACTTTCTGCTTAGCCTTTTCTGTTATGTAAACAATTGTACATTTATTTGCCATTCTAAAACTTCAGGATCAAGTTTACATAATTTTGCTAAATTTCCGTGTTTGCTCAGAAGCAGTTTACAGTACTAAAACCAACCAGCCAAAGAACAGCTTCAACAGAAAGTTATGTCCAAAGGGGAAGAGGGAAAGAAAAAAGAAAAATGATAAGAAAAATGCTAACTAAGGTAAAACAGATGATGATGGGGAATGGGCAGTCACAAATGTTCACAGAAAGTAGGTCAGTTAGTAAGTTCTTCTGCAAAAAGCCTACACACTTCAGTCAAGCACATCAGTAGAATGATTTGGGAGCATAAATTTTTTTTCGGCCACTTGTGATTTCCTCTGAATGAAAAGGAATCTGCAGGCTAACAAGCTGATCCTCATCAGCCAAGCTGGTTCATATGCACACTGTTCATGTGAGGTGCCCAGGGTCCAGTCCACACCTATGAATACAGAGCACACATCTTATTAAATATGTATTGAATGTATATTTGATTAAAACAAAACTCTTCAACACTAAGGAAGTGCTCCTAATATTTATGAACTAAAATAGCTAAGTCTCAATCAGTTTGCAACATGCTGGGAAACAATGAAGAAAAGCAGTGATAAACCACTTTTATCTGTTGTTTTCCTGCCTCTCCTCTTATCCCTCAAACAGGATCTGAATTATCATCGTTTTTTAAAAACCATTATGTGAGTACATACAGGTTGATGACTGTGGAAGGAAAATGAATCAGGTATTAAACATATACCATAATAAGCTAAAATATACAACCATTTCTGTGCATTTTCACAGTTATATACTGTTTTGACATTTATAATACTTTTAATAAATAACCTCTAGATGGCCCTTTTCACACCACTAGTAAATTCTGATACATAAGATTATATTACAACACTTTGCAACTTAAAATGTTTTACTTACCACCCAACAGAATATATTAATTATACCTTTCATAATTTTAGCCCCAAACCACTACCTTTGGTACCATTTTCCATATCATTCTGCTGTATTTCAGCTACATTAAACTTCCCTCAATTTCCTCAACTGCTCAAATTCACCATACGCTCTCACAACAATGATTTATCTTTATCCCATTTGTCTTGGCAGCTCATAAACACTAAATAAAAGTTCACTGAATGATCAGCCTTACCGTTTGAGGGCCATTATTTTCTGTGGAGCTTGAAACCATCTTTATCAGGGAATTCCAAGAGGGGTCCGCAGCATGAGGGCCATTAAATATGGGTCCTCCAGCACCATCAGGAATAGGTGCTACTGGAGGAATCATTGCATTCCCATACACAGAAAAAGGCATACCCTTAAAAGAGGAGAAAGCAAAGATTATGGACATTCAAGTCACTGGTTACTTTTCCCAGTATAATCAATAGCCTTAAAACTGATATTTGAAACTTCATCTCATTTTGGAAAAGTATAAGTTATCTAGGTGATGTAAAAATTATTTTCCACAATATGATTTCTTCTAGCACTAAACAGAAGATACTATAAGCCTAGTATATAAAATATTTTGTCAAAAAACATTTCTCTAAACTGGGACAAAGTCAGTATTTATAAATGTTTATATTTTAGCCAGCTTTTGACCTATAATTCCAAGCCAAAGCTCCAGCATCATTTCAGAGACGCTTATACTCTGGTAAGTGAAATAAGGCTAATAATCAGAAAATCATTTTGAAATAATGAAAATGCTTTTAAATCACCATTACCCCAACTTTAGGAAAGTCCATGTATCCTGCAGGAACATGCTGATGGAATGTACCAGAAGGAGTTACAATTCCTGTGCTCTCTCGCTCCATTGCTTGATGCTGTGAAAACACTCCTGGATCAGACATTGGCCTGTGCATCATAGGATTTCCCATCCCAGGGTTACACCAGTCTACTTTGTCTGAGGGAAAATGAAGAGGCAGAAAAAAATTATTGGTGATATTTAAAATCAGAAAGCAGCAAAAAAAATTTATATATTTTGAATATTTTCCATATTGAATTGTGAATCCCTTCAGAATAATGACCTACTTTTATATGTTTATCACAGTATTTCCATGTTTGTAGGTAGTGACATAATAGCCTAACAAAGTAACATAAACACTTTGTGTTACAAAACAAAAAAAGCTAAGATAAAAGCTTAAGAGACCCAAAAGAAATATTAATATTTCCTTAATATGAAGAAAATAATATGCTTGCATTAAACTATCTTCAGAAAGCAATGATAAATTCAGTAAGAGCTCACATGGGAACAAAAAAATGTTTCAAACTCTTAAATAAATTGATTAGTCAAAACAAAAAGACATGAACACAGATTTTTAAAGAATGCCTATGATAATTAAATACTGCTTACAATATTTTAGTTAAATGCATAAACTTACTTTCCAGTAAGCAGAATAGCATATCATACCTTGATTGCCACCAATCCCTTCAAAGGACCAGATGCCACTATGCCCTACTGATGTGGACAAATTACTCCCAATAACAGATGGAGCTGAAGTTCCAGTTTGCCTGATACGTGCAGAACGTTCCGTCCCAATAGGGACTGGAACTTTTCTATCCTGAGAGACGTTGCTGGGCTTTTCTGACCCTAAAGGTACTGATGATGGGGCAGGAGAAGGTGCACGAACTCCGGAGGATACCGACTGTGCAGGAGAATCTAGAGAAAAGATATTTTCAAATAATATACATGTCAACTATACAGCCTGTCCTTTTGTAAAACAGAATCTTAAATTCTGAAGATATCTTAAATATGCATTCTTTGAAGAAAAAATGAAATTTGAGTATAATGCTTAGATAATAAATTATGTATATTAAAATTTGGTTAAAGTTCTATGACTCTGCAGTCAGTTTTTAATTCGGCTCACAATTTTCCCATTTAGTTTCGTGATAGTAGAATGTGAAGGTGTGAATGCTGCAACTACACACTAATTAATATTTAAATAAATTTACCCTTGACAGTGGGTAAAATAGATACCAGAGCAATGAGAAGACAATGTTTAAATTAAAAAAACAAACAATGACAACAACAAAATGGAGGTGGGGAAAACCACTGCCTGTATTGGCAATTCTCAAACTATTTTCCTTGGGAACATTTGTCCCTTGGTATGTTATGATGAAAAAACAAAGATATTCAGGTATCTAACAAATTTGGAAGATCAAGCTTAAGAAAAAAATAAGTTTCTTTAAATCAGGACTTCACAGAACTTTAATATGCTGATAAAATACCAACAGAAGGCTATGCTTCATAACCCAAATGTTTCATTCTGTCTTGTGGGTATTCCACAGAACACTTTTAGAAATGGCAGTTTAAGCTCTACTTATCAAAACAAAGCTAGTTCTTAATATAGGCAATTTGGGAGCATTCATTAGTGATTTAATCTCTTTACACACTACAGAGAAGAAGGATAAACAAAAATAACCAAAACTGTATTTCTTATGAAAAGTTCAAATCTCAAGCACATTCAAATTTAAATAGAGTCTGAATTGTGGAGGAGCTTGAAGCTTAAAAGTCAAAACAGTTGGGCTTCCCTGGTGGCGCAGTGGTTAAGAATGTGCCTGCCAGTGCAGGAAACACAGGTTAGAGCCTTGGTCTTGGAAGATCCCACATGCCACGGAGCAAGTAGCCCATGCGCCACAACTACTGAAGCCTGTGCTCTAGAGCCCACGAGCCACAAGTACTGAGCCCGTGTGCCACAACCACTGAAGCCCATGAGCCTAGAGCCTGTGCTCTGCAACAAGAGGATCCACCGCAATGAGAAGCCTGTGCACCACAACCAGAGTAGCCCCCGCTAGCCACAACTAGAGAAAGCCTGTGTGCAGCAACGAAGACCCAACGTAGCCAAAAATAAATAAATTTAAAAAAAAGTCAAAAGAGTTACCTGCATAGATACAACTTATTCATAACTGACTCTATGCCCTAGTGATAGTCATTTAATATTTTTTCATTTATGTTTGCATTTAAGTTTTCTATATGTATGTGCGTGGGAATGTGTGTGTGTGTGTGTGTGTGTATGTATCTATCCAAAAGGACTTAGGTAGCTAATAAATTTACAAAATCAATCAATCTATCTGTACACACAAACATAGTGCTTCTATATCCTGAGGTACTTTTCAGGGAACTTGGAAGACAGAGAAAATTCAATAATATTATTGGCCTGAACATGTTTTTTAGAAGACTTCTCACATATATTTTAGAATCATACAAAATTGGAAAGTACTGTGGGGATCAATTCCATCTTACTAGTACTTGCAGAAGTCTATTTTGGTTAAATTGATAGTACCGCCACTCAATGAGATGTAGTGACTATTAACTAAAAGGAATGAATGCTAAAGTACCTTATAAATTATAATTTATTGTATGGATACTGATTTCATTGGGGAACAAAAACATGAAACATGGACTTAACTGTAAAAGTAAACCAAGAAAACTATTACCTTCTAATGAAAAATTAAAATACATTTCCTGCGGTCATGGATCCATTAGCATTACTTGACAGCATTTACTTTTAACAAATGATAAGAAAATGGAAAAGCCACATGTGTCTTCAAAAAATTATAAATATTTAAAAATTCATCTTACAGTGGTATAAGAAGGAATTCTAGGATGATGGAAGTAACAGTAGCACAGGTTTTGATTCTTCCCATTAAAAAAAGCCACTAAGTTAGCTAAGCCCAAAACCCATGCCCATGGATAACATCTATAACAAAACAGACAAGATATCCAAATGAATCCAAAGATACAAGTGAATGGGGACAAATCACCAACAGCTATAAGACTCATGTAGTAGTAGCATCTGTGTGGAAGGAAGCAATTCTCTAGACCTGAGAACAGAAGAGCCACAAAACAGTCAAAGGTATTCAAAGGAAAGCAGGGCAGGCCAATCTGAGAACAGCAGGTGACAGTGGGAGAGTTCTGCCTATGCATGGGTGATTGTAAGGGATTCACAGTAAGGTCTGAAAAAGCTGAAGCAACTTGGGCCCTATGACTTTAAAAAAATATATATTTATTTATTCGGCTGCATTGGGTCTCAGTTGCAGCACACAGGATCTTCGTTGCAGCATGTGGGATCTTTCATTGCGGTGCACGGGCTTCTCTCTAGTTGTGGCACGTGGGCTCCAGGGCAGTGGTCCCCAACGTTTTTGGCACCAGGGACCAGTTTTGTGGAAGACGATTTTTCCAGAGGGTGGGGGATGTGTGGGGGGGTGGGGAATGGTTCAGGTGGTAATGGGGGTGATGATTCAGATGGTAACGTGAGCTATGTGGAGCGATGGGGAGCGGCAGATGAAGCTTTGCTCGCTCGCCTGCCACTCCCCTCCTGCTGTGAGGCCCGGTTCCTAACAGGCTGCGGGGGGGGGCTGGGAACCCCTGCTCTAGAGCGTGCAGGCTTAGTTGCCCCACAGCATGTGGGATCTTTCATTGCGGTGCACGGGCTTCTCTCTAGTTGTGGCACGTGGGCTCCAGGGCAGTGGTCCCCAACGTTTTTGGCACCAGGGACCAGTTTTGTGGAAGACGATTTTTCCACAGGGTGGGGGATGTGTGGGGGGGTGGGGAATGGTTCAGGTGGTAATGGGGGTGATGATTCAGATGGTAACGTGAGCTATGTGGAGCGATGGGGAGCGGCAGATGAAGCTTTGCTCGCTCGCCTGCCACTCACCTCCTGCTGTGAGGCCCGGTTCCTAACAGGCTGCGGGGGGGGGCTGGGAACCCCTGCTCTAGAGCGTGCAGGCTTAGTTGCCCCACAGCATGTGGGATCTTAGTTCCCTGATCAGGGATCGAACCCACGTCCCCTGCACTGGAAGGCAGATTCTTAATCACTGGACCATCAAGGAAGTCCTCGCTATAACTTCTTAAAGGTACCTGCTGATAAAGTCCTACACTGACAAGAAACTTCTGGGAACAGATTCTAAACTGAACAGGAAAGCGACAACAAAAGCAAAGTGAAGAAATATCCAGTCAAGAGTAAGGCAGAGGTAGAAGAGGTGTGGGTAGGTTGGATGGGTGGGTAGGGACAACAAAGCCAAGAGATTTAACAAAGTATAAGACCATATTTTTGCACACTTTCTTATAAGAGGAAATTCTAGAGTCTTTAAGCTAGAGAAGATATCCGGATCCACTTACTCCTTCTAAATGTTCAGGAAAACTCACTTCATTAAAAAATTCAAAACAAAATAGAACTGCAGTCGAATTCCATGCAAAGCTATTCTATTAACTAAAGGAGATATGGACCCATAATAACTTGTAGACCAGAGGTCCCCAACCCCTGGGCCGCAGACCGGTACTGGTCCTCGGCCTGTTAGGAACCGGGCCGCACAGCACGAGGTGAGCGGCGGGCAAGCGAGCAAAGCTTCATCTGCCACTCCCCAGCGCTCCCATTACCCCCGTCCATAGAAAAACTGTCTTCCACGAAACCAGTTCCTGCTGCCAAAAAAAACAGTCCCTGGGCTTCCCTGGTGGCGCAGTGGTTGAGAGTCCGCCTGCCGATGCAGGGGACGCGGGTTCGTGCCCCGGTCCGGGAAGATCCCACATGCCGCGGAGCGGCTGGGTCCGTGAGCCATGGCGGCTGAGCCTGCGCATCCGGAGCCTGTGCTCCACAGCGGGAGGGGCCGCAACGGTGAGAGGCCCACGTACCGCAAAAAAACCCAAAACAAAACAAACAAAACAAAACAAAAAAACAGTGCTATATTCTAGTCTAATATTGTAAAGGCACATCAGAAAGAGACTATAATCTAAAATTCCAAAGTGAGCTTAAAGAAATAAAAGATTTGAAAGAACAGCATAATTCAGAATTAGTAAAACTAGAAACAAGATGACAAAACTCAGGAAAGGATTAGAAATGAAAGAATATTCCAGAAAAGACTAAATCGAACTGCAAGGAACACAAGCAGTTGTAAATATGATACACAAAGTTCTATTTTTTGTTTTTTAAACTACATATTGAAAGGGCACAATTATATACCTGAGAAAAATCAACCCAGAAAACTAACACGAAGACACAGGCAAAGGTGACAGGGAGGAAGGAAGCAGAGGTGGAAGGCAAGCAGGAAGGACTGATGGAAGGAGAACAAATGAATCCTACCTTTCCTCAGACTCATCTCTGGGAGCCTGCCCTAACTTCTACGTTAGAGCTAGTTTTTCACTCTTTTACTGTATCCTTCAAAAAACAAAAGCAAAGCAAAATAACAGAAACCCTCCATATTCTGTTTTATTTATTTATTTATTTATTTTTGGCTGCTTGCATCTTCATTGCTGCAAGCGGGCTTTTTCTAGTTGCGGCAAGCAAGGGCTACTCTTTGTTGCGGTGCCCGGGCTTCTCATTGTGGTGGCTTCTCTTGCTGTGGAGCACAGGCTCCAGGCACGCAGGCTTCAGTAGTTGTGGCATGCGGGCTCACTAGTTGTGGCTCACAGGATTAGTTTGCTCTGTGGCATGTGGGATCTTCCCAGACCAGGGATCGAACTTGTGTGCCCTGCATTGGCAGGGGGATTCTTAATCACTGTGCCACTAGGGAGGTCCCAAGAAACCCTCCATATTCTGTTTAAATGAGCAGAATAACGAGGCTTGCCTGCTAACCCACCTCATTTAAGAAATTTGCCCTGGGATGAGATTACGAAGAAGCCTAGGTGTAAAGAGAGTAAGCAAGATAAGAAACAGACCATGAGTGAGAGATCATAAATCCACTATAGAAAGAGATAGAGAGTTGCTGTACTAAATCCTGGACAGTTCTGAAGATTGCCCTGCACAGCCTTAAAGTAAATACCATTTTCCTTGAGATTGCTTGGGTCGGTCTATATTCCTTGCTACGAAAAGAGCATAATTATAATTTCTCTTCTCATCTCTAATTATTATAATTTCTTTAATTAGAAAAAAAGAAGCAAAATCGAAATCAGAGTCATGTTATTAAATATGCTAACATATATTAGAGAAAAAAAAGGTTTTAGAGGTTTTGTGGGACCCTATATAATCTTGGGAATCTGTTTTAGAAAAAGAATGCGAAACTGCAAATACAAAATCAGGTACAGGACCTTGGCAGGGCCCCCTGCAAATAAGATTATACTGAAACTGAAGCTTCAGTAAATCCACCTCAGTTCTGAAATGACAACAGGGTCCTGAATTCAAATTGAAAGAGCAATGTGACTTACAAATGGAAAAAGTGCTCCTGCAGGAAAATTACACTGTACTTTCATGCTTCAGTTCAGTGTTGATTAAACTATAGTAGATCATGAGATGAATGTGGTTGGTCATGACTAACGTAAAAAATTGTTTTAAAGGTTAAAGAAAACAGAATAGAAAATACCAGCATGCAACATATATTGTAAGGATAAGTATTGTTTTGTAAATATATTTCAATCACACACAGGTACATGTGTACTGAGTCACGATGTAAAATTAGTTTTTTCCTTAAAACACTGTTAATGCTGTTTTACTGCTTTTTGATCCGACAACAGCTTTGTAAGACTGAATGTCAAAATGGCCCACTGACTAAATTTGCCAAGGCCTGAAGCTCACAGACCAGACCCAGTGATCAGTACTCAATGCATGGACTGGTTGAATGTTGGTAGGATAGACCTTAGCAGTTTGAGTGGAATAAGGGCTGAAGTGATCTCTGCCCAGACTGTATGCAGAAGGGTCTCCGGCATCACCAATCTGCTGTTTGGGGGCCTCAAGGAAGGTTCTTTGCTTTCTTTTTTTTTTTTTGAAGGAAGGGACCCATGTCCCCCACATCCCAACTTAATTTGCCAGAGTCCTAATACCATGTCCTGATGTCCTAAAGAGGGGGGAGGGAAAAGAAAAGTGGAATGTATGGAGAAGTGGTGATAAAACCTGTTCAAGTACATAAAGCAGATACATATATTGTGAAAAACAAGTCATGCTTCTGTGGTTAGTTCTACAACAGCACCCAGAATGGCAATTTTTAAGAAAAATATAAACACTAAAAACAAAATTTTAAAAGACTACCAGAAATAAACAAAAACATGAAATTACACTCATGTGAACAGATTACCTAAAGAAGAGTTAGAAGTCGGATGAAACAAACTAAATGGTCATTAAAAAGTATTAAGATTTACATTAGGTAAGGAAAATGCAAACTAATTAAAAGCTCAGTACTAAAGGTAAAAAAGTCTGAGAGTTTTGCCTGAATCAATCATTCTAACAGTTGCAAAATGATGACTCAAATTATAATTCCTCTACATTTATGAGTTGTCATTATACTGTAAGGAGCAACATTCCCTCTTCTGCATTTTAAAATTTTATTTACAATCATTATGTAAACATGGGTTTTTGTTTTATTCAATGAGCTGACATTATTCATTTTGATGGTCAAATTGTCCTGAATTTGGCTAGTGGGAGCCCCTTTCAAGCCGCCTCCTGTGTCCTTTTGACATGTCCCAATCATCTGAGCACTGAATTACTTTCTGACACTCTAAGACTTTTGCAGGCTCCCCTTATACTTTCCCTGCCCCAGCTCTCCAATCAGCTATTTCCCCAAGAAGACCTAGTTTCTTTTAGTAAACTAAAATATTTAACAGACAGATCTGGACACTGAATATGCTTAGTGCTACTGAAAATTCATTGCTTCTAGGCCCTTTCAGTAGGCAGTGCTGGGGGGGTGGGGGTGGCGAAATGGCAATTTTATATGACTCAATGCAACACATAACATCATTTTAAAATTATGAGTTCATGGACTTCCCTGGTGGCACAGTGGTTAAGAATCCGCCTGCCAAAGCAGGGGACATGGGTTCAAGCCCTGGTCCGGGAAGATCCCACATGCCGCAGAGCTACTAAGCCCGTGCGCCACAACTACTGAGTCTGCGCTCTAGAGCCCATGCTCTGCAATATGAGAAGCCATTACAATGAGAAGCCCATGCACCTCAACGAAAAGTAGCCCGTACTTGCTGCAACTAGAGAAAGCCCGCTCACAGCAAGACCCATCGCAGCCAAAAATAAATAAATTTATTTTAAAAAATAATAATAAAAGAAAAAATAAAATCATGAGTTCATATTGATCCTCTAATTCCAATCCAATTCCATGGCGTTTTTCCTTGCCTTACTCTACTCTATATTTCTCTCTTCTTACAGTGAGAATCCTGGATCACATCATCAATATTTTTACTTATTCATTTGCTCAACCTTACAATATACCCCATATAGTTTTAAAATTGTTTATCCATAATATTATAAAAAAACAAATGTCCTAAGTAGAATTGCAGATTTGTCTGAAGTTTATTTGTCTTTAGACTGAAGGGTATACAAAATACTACTGTCTTTAAGAGTTTTTTGGATTGTTTCTTTTTCTTTTAGTAGGTTTATGTTAATAACCTAAAATACAGATAGGTTTACTTGTTTCTATTTACATTCAATTTTAGTGTTTTTCCCTTTATCAAGGTTGGTTTTGTTTTAAATTTATAAATATTATCATGGTTACAAAAATAAAACTATTATTTCTACTGAGATAAGCGCTACTTCTCCACCCCCCTTCCCTTATATTCTGCTTGAAAGTCTGATGAGGAATAAGAATTGTCTCAAAGCAACTCCCCACATATTAATTATAAATTACAAAGGGAAAAATGACAATTTGACAGTGTAGAAATCTGTGAAACCAAGAGATCAAAGTTAATAGCACCAATAATAGCACAAACTGACATTTTATACCTTCTAATGTCAGTGAGAAGGGTGCAATGTTGACTAATACTAATATTCGTGTCAAAAATATATAACTTAAACTTAATCATGAAGAAATATCAGAAAAACAAACTGAGGCATTTTACCAAACAACTGACCTATAATCTGGAAAAAAAAAAAAAAAAGCTTTCTTTGAAAGATACAGAAAGGCTAAGGAAACAGTTCCAGACTTTCTGAGACTAAAAAGACATGGGAATTAAATGCAATCTGTGATACTGATTTGAATCTTGAATGAGAGGAAGTAATAAAGGCATTATTGGGACAAGTGATGAAATGTGAATATGGACTATACATTAGATAATAATAATGTATCAATGTAAAATTTGTTGAAATTGACAACTGCATTGTAGTTGCGGAAGAGAATGTTCTTGTTCTTCCAAAATATTATAATTTGGAGTATTTAGGGGAATCAGCTTGATATGTGCAACTAACTCTAAAATGATTCAGGAAAAAACCCTACAATCCCTACACATACTCTACATACACACATGTACACAGACACACACTCACTCACTCATACACACAGGGATACATGGTGGGGAAAGGGAGGAATGTGGCAACATGTTAACAATTAGTGAGTGGGGGTGGGGGGATATACACGGGTTCTTTGTGCTACTCTTTAAAGACCCTAGAGATATAATCAAATGCAACATGTTTACCTTGAGTGGTTCACAGTTCAAAAGGGGAAAAAAAATCTCTAATGTATTTCCTAAAGTAATAAACATTAGTATCAGTAAGTATGTTTTATTTTATATTAAAACATTCTCTGCTTCTGAGAATCCACTCTATTTTAAAGATTAAGTACCAAAAAATTTCAGGTAACACATTTCAATAGCAATGATGTTACAATTTTAACACCTTTTCTCCCAATTCCTATTTCTTTATGAACATGAAAATCAAAGACTATCCTTATTTTTATATAAAAATAGGTGAATATGAATCACCCATATGTAGATATTTTAAGGAAGATGTTTTTATTCCTATAACGGTTTAGTTTCAGCTCAACATACTCAGAAGACACTGATTCAGATCTGTTCTATACTTAGGAATAAAAACTAATTTTAAGAGGAGTCAAAGAAAAAACTAAGCAGGTAAAATCATTCAAAAATTATGTTTCAGACTTTTTAATCACTGGCTACTTATAAATATGTTTGCTCTTCTGTTACCATTCCATTAGTACATTTCTAAAACTATTAGAAAACAGGACTAACACTTACTGTTCATTATCATCAAAAAGAAAAAAGACCAACAGTAATAGTAGATAACAGTAGATAATAGTAGTAATAGTAGATAATAGTAGACCAATAGTAATAGTAGATTATCCCATTTACTCCTTAAACTAATCCAGTGTGGTGGATATTAACAGATCAGAAAATTGAGGTTCACTGAAATGACTTGTCTAAGCTCACCTAACTGTCTATATTAGGATTTTGCTGACAAAGGCAATCTGGGGGGAAAATTACCTTGAAAAGTATCTAAACCTCAGTAAATTAACTGTTGTTATTATCATTTAACATATGGTTATTAGCTATACTACAAACAGAGTTCATTGGTAATCCTCAATATTTTACTTTTCTTTTTCTTTTTTTCCTTAATTGTTGTAACTTGCCCTAAAATCTCTTCAAATTCACCTCCCTAAAGGGAGAGAACCCTGAATTAGGATAAAGTACCATTTTTTTCTGTTTTTTGCTGCACCACATGGCGCGGCTTGTGGGATCTCAGTTCCCTGACCAGGAATCGAACCCATGCCCCTGGCAATGGAAGCTCGGAGTCCTAGCCACTGGACTGCCAGGGAATTCCCCCCCCTTTTTTGGCCAATAAATCTATTTATTTATTTATTTTTGGCTGTGTTGGGTCTTCATTGCTGTGTGCAGGCTTTCTCTATTTCTCTAGCTGCGGCAAGCAAGGCTACTCTTGTTTGCAGTGTGCAGGCTTCTCATTGCGTTGGCTTCTCTTGTTGCAGAGCATGGGCTCTACGCACGTGGACTTCAGTAGTTGTGGCTCACGGGCTCTAGAGCACAGGCTCAGTAGTTGTGGTGCATGGGCTTAGTTGCTCCGCAGCATGTGGGATCTTCCCGGACCAGAGCTCGAACCCGTGCCCTCTGTATTGGCAGGCGGATTCTTAATCACTGTGCCACCAGGAAGGCCCAGGCCAACTTTTAATACAGAGTGAATTACCTTCCATTCAATATATACCTATCAATCTTCCTTATAATAAACTAAATAAATAAAACAGTTACCATATTCCTCTAGTACACAGAAATTTATGTTGCATTGAATACAGCTTTAAATAACTGAGGCTATAACCTTTCCTTATAAGCCAGATAGTTAAGACTTAAATGTCATAATCAGTTATTCCTTAGAGCTATATTTAGTTTCAGTGTTCTGTTAATAGCTTAGTTTAGATAAGCCAGGCTAAGTAGCTATGTTATAGTATATTCACTTTATCTTCAAAGATGGGTAAAGTATCCTCAATGAGAACTGCTGTAAACTTTTTTTCTTCTTACATTCGTACTTTATTCCGTACTTCTCACTTTGTTTCTGGCATGTTTTTATCACAGTCACTTTGAATTCTTTCTTAAACCACGTCTTTTCACTTAGGGACACCTGTACAAGGATAATTAATATTCCAAGTGACAGTCCTTGTTATTTGACAAACACAAGAAAAACTATAAATATGTAAATTCACTATATGCTACACCTTACTTCATGCTTTCACTGGCAATGTACTTTGATATGCATCTCTCAAATACTAATATTCTTTTACTCTTTCATTCAGTTAACCAGTCTCTATTAACTGGGCTCTAACACTGTTAGAAGAAATTTGGTAGTTTAAAAAAAAATGGATTCTTATTAAAATTTCCTCAAGGTGAAAGCAATTTGATGCCTTTATCCTCGCTAAATAAATAAATAACCACAAATAATAGCCTCACTATGGAATTCTCTTAATCTGAGTTGAATTCCCTAATGATGAATAATGATCTTCCTTGGTCTGAAAAATCTGATCACTGCTTCAAAGTCTGACTACAGTTAAAATCACATATCTGGTAATGTGAAATCAGTTGTATTATTTATGTAATAGATGAGATTTAAAGGTAGCCCAAAAGAACATTATATTTATACTACTTTTAAGGCTACAAATCTTTCTTCTTGGGAGCTATATTCTCAAACCTGAAAGTAAGTGTATATCAATAGATGATACAACAAGATTTTTTATTCTCAAAAAATGATCCCTCTTAGAAATCAACTTCAATATAATATGCTAGGTTTGATAGAGCCAAAGCTGATTCTAATACTTTAAAAACCTGGAAATTCTATTTAAATTCCTCCTGATTTCAGATTGCCATGAATACAAATTACATTTTTATAGAAATTAAATTATTAAGAGATTTAAAACTTAAAGACTCCAAACTTTGAAAAACTTAAAACCTTTTCTTTTTGGGGGGATTTTTTTGTGGTATGCGGGCCTCTCACTGTTGTGGCCTCTCGCGTTGCGGAGCACAGGCTCTGGACGCGTAGGCTCAGCGGCCACGGCTCACGGGACCAGCCGCTCCACAGCATGTGGGATCTTCCCGGACCGGGGCACAAACCCATGTCCCCTGCATCGGCAGGTGGACTCTCAACCACTGTGCCATCAGGGAAGCCCAAAACCTTTTGTTTTTTAAGGGAACATACAGACAAACTCTTCCTCTGGAACTACAGTGTATATTACTCACCATTTGATGCTGATGAACATGGAGTCAACAAACTAAGTGGGGAAAAATGTTGTCTGTTAAAGTTAGCAGCTGTGGGTGCTCCTCCAAGGGGTGCCCCAGGTCCATACATTTGACCTCCTGAAAGGTTTGAGGCAAAGTTTCCCAAATGTGTAGAAGAAGGTGTTACAGAACCATATGGTGAGTCCATATTGACAATACCTATAATGTAGAAGATAATCATAATTTATAATAGTTACCCCTAGGAGATACAATTAGAAAAACCTAAAATTCCAAGAGGTCCCTAATATATCCAAAAATATTTTAGATTATTAAAAAAATTTCTCCTTGCTTACTTCTTCCACTCATTCCACTCATTATTCCACTCATTATTTCCCCCTTTATTTCCTAAAGATAGCTATGAAAAAGAAATTACCAAGGAAAACATTTTACATTTAATTTTAATTCTGATATTTTATTACTTATTATAGAATACATATAGATTTAATATTAACACTAGAATTTAAATAGGTTTAGTGGCCAAGGAGTTGTATAAAATTTTACCTTTAAAAATGTATGGGGAAGGGAGGGATGAGTAGGCAAACCACAAAGGATTTTTAAGGCACTGAAAATACTCTGGATGATAGTATAATGGTTACTATACTAGACTTTTGTTCAAACCCACAGAATGTACAGCAACAAGAATGAACCCTCATGTAAACTACAGACTTTGATAAGGATGTATGACTGTAGGTTCATCAACTGTAACAAAAATACCATTCTGAAGTGGGATGTAGTAATAAAGGAGGCTATGCCTGTGTGAAGGCAGGGGGTATATGGAAAACCCCTGTACTTTTCTCTCAATTTTGCTGTGAACTTAAGAGTGCTACTAAAATAAAAAAACAAAACCGAAAAAACCCCACAAAACTAAAAACAAACCAAAAAAAAACTATAGGAGAAAAAAAAAGATTGTAGCTATACTTTTTTTTTTTCTTTTTTTTGTGGTACGCGGGCCTCTCACTGTTGTGGCCTCTCCCGTTGCGGAGCACAGGCTCCGGACGTGCAGGCTCAGTGGCCATGGCTCACGGGCCCAGCCACTCCACGGCATGTGGGATCTTCCCGGACCGGGGCACGAACCCATGTCCCCTGCATCGGCAGGTGGACTCTCAACCACTGTGCCACCAGGGAAGCCCCTGTAGCTATACTTTTATAATAGAGAGATCTGACAATCAGCATTTTAACTAAGTGGCCATGCTTTCCATAGATAAGAGAAGGACAATCTGTCACTGAGTGCCTCCTGATACAATGCAGTGTGAGATTCAAACATTACCTATCTGATGTTCCTGCTAGAAATGTTTAACCAGAATGTAACCACAGATTGAGAAAACAGGTGAATCTGAAATGTAGGACATTCTTCAGTACAACTGGACTCTTCAAAGGATTCAATGTCAAGAAGAACAAAAGAAGTTGGTGAGATGTTTTAGACTGTGGGAGATCAAAGAGACATAATAGCCAAAAGCAATGTGTGAATCTTGATTGGTTGGATCAAAAGGAGAAAAAAAGAAACATATAGGCATAAAGGGTAAATTTGGGATGATGGTACTACATATTGGGTGCTATTACTGAATTAATGTTAATTTCTAGGGTGTAGAAATAGTGGTATAGCTGTAAAGGCAAACATGCCTATGTTGACCTGAATCTAATACTTCCCTCTGATAGACTCTTAAGTTAAACTTCATTGCTAATTTTGGCTCTAATCAACTGTACACCCCAAAACCTTACCTCCCGATGGAGCACGGCTTTTTTCTATACTTTTCCACAAAACAAGAATTTATTTTTTTTTCTCTAAATCTTAATTTTAGTCTTTCTTAACACATTACCTAGATTTCACATTTTTTGAAAAGTGAAGTATTTTCACTAAATTCCAACTCTACAAAAATGAAATATAAAAGCATTTCCAATTAATCCCCAAAATATACAAACAGCTCATGCAGCTCAATATCAAAAAAAACAAACAACCCAATTGAAAAATGGGCAGAAGATCTAAATAGACATTTCTTCAAAGAAGACATACAGATGGCTAAAATCACATGAAAAAATGCTCAACATCACTAATTATTAGAGAAATGTAAATCAAAACTACAATGTGGTATCACCTCATACCGGTCAGAATGGTCATCATCAAAAAATCTACGAACAATAAATGCTGGAGAGGGTGTGGAGAAAATGGAACTGGCCTACGCTGTTGGTGGGAATGTAAATTGGTACAGCCACTACGGAGAACAGTATGGAGGTTCCTTAAAAAACTAAAAGCAGAGCTACCATATGATTCAGCAATCCCACTCCTGGGCATATATCCAGAGAAAACCGTAATTTGAAAAGATACATGCACCCCAATGTTCACTGCAGCACTGTTTACAATAGCCAGGATATGGAAGCAACCTAAATGTCCATCAATGGAGGAATGGGCAAAGAAGATGTGGTACATATATACAATGGAATATTACTCAGCCATAAAAAAGAACGAAATAATGCCATTTGCAGCAACATCAATGAACCTAGAAATTGTCATACTGAGTGAAGTCAGACAGAGAAAGACAAATATCATATACTGCTTATATGTGGAATCTAAAAAAAGAGTGCAAATGAACTTATCTATGAAACAGAAATAGAGTTACA
Organism: Neophocaena asiaeorientalis asiaeorientalis; assembly: GCF_003031525.2. Lineage (NCBI taxonomy): Eukaryota > Metazoa > Chordata > Mammalia > Artiodactyla > Phocoenidae > Neophocaena > Neophocaena asiaeorientalis. Next base: position 2,044,834 of record NW_020174050.1, read on the forward strand.
GATGTAGAGAACAAACTTACAGTTACCTGGGGGTAAGGGGCAGGGAGGGACAAATTGGGAGATTGGGATTGACATATACACACTATTAGACAAAAAATAGATAACTAATAAGAACCTACTGTATAGCACAGGGAACTCTATTCAATGCTCTGTTATGGCCTATATGGGAAAAGAATCCAAAAAAGAGTGGATATATGTATAATGGATTCACTTTGCTGTAACCTGAAACTAACATAACACTGTAAATCAACCACACTCCAATAAAACTTTTTTAAAAATAAAAAAATGAAAAAAGTAAATGCATTTCCAATGTACTAGTTAGCATATGAAGCTTTTACAACCAAATTATATTGATTCTATTTAGTATTAAGAGAAAGTGTTTTTGAAAGTACATGAAAATATTTCAATCAACCCCCAGCAAGGAAATATTTACTGACCATGTTCTTTACATTATATTTATGTGTTATAGAAATAGGTAAAAATAACAATCAGTTCCCATTCTATTTAGAAATTTTTAGTCCCAGAATGTCATCTCTTCAATAACACATAACAAGTTGGCAACCTTTCTGTAAAGGGCTAAATAATAAATATTTTTAGGCTGTCAGCAGAGCATGGAAGCAGCCATAACACAATATGTAAATGAATGGGCATAGATGTATTTCAGTAAAACTTTTATTTATGAACACTGAAATTCGAATGCACTATTTTATTTTTTTTAAATTATTTATTTATTTATTTTTGGCTGCATCTAGTCTTAGTTGCAACACGTGGGCTTCTCTGTAGTTGTGGCGCACGGGCTCCAGAGTGCGTGGGCTCTCTAACTGCAGCACCAGGACTTAGTTGCCCCGTGGCATGTGGGATCTTAGTTCCCTGACCAGGGACTGAACCCACATTCCCTGCACTGGAAGGCGGATTCTTAACGAGACAACCAGGGAAGTTCCGAATGTACTATTTTTTGTGTCACATATTATTTTTTAAAAATTAAAAAATTTTTAAATCTTACATAATTGTTATAACTCAATTTAAAAAACCCACAAATGTAAAATCAGGTAGTATGCCATACTTGGCACATGGACCATAGTTTGTCTATCTCTAGCATGAAATTATCTTTATTTTTATTTTATTATTGCTTTAATGGTAGACTTTTTTTTAACATCTTTATCGGAGTATAACTGCTTTACAATGGTGTGTTAGTTTCTGCTTTATAACAAGTGAATCAGCTATACATATACATATTTCCCCATATCTCTTTCCTCTTGCATTTCCCTCCCACCCTCCCTATCCCACCCCTCTAGGTGGTCACAAAGCACCGAGCTGATCTCTCTGTGCTATGCGGCTGCTTCCCACTAGCTATCTATTTTACATTTGGTAGTGTATATATGTCCATGCCACTCTCTCACTTAGTCCTAGCTTACCCTTCCCCCCTCTCCGTGTCCTCAAGTCCATTCTCTACATCTACGTCTTTATTCCTGTCCTGCCCCTAGGTTCTACAGAACCACATTTTTTTCCCAATTCTATATATACGTGCATACAGTATTTGTTTTTAGCATACAGTATTTGTTTTTCTCTTTCTAATTTCTTCACTCTGTAGGACAGACTCCAGGTCCATCCACCTCACTACAAATAACTCAATGAAATTATCTTTAATTATTTGAAATATTCATATTAAAACACAAAGCTTGGGCTTCCCTGCTGGCGCAGTGTGAGAGTCCGCCTGCCGATGCAGGGGACACGGGTTCGTGCCCCAGTCCGGGAAGATCCCACATGCCGCGGAGCGGCTGGGCCCGTGAGCCATGGCCGCTGAGCCTGCATGTCCGGAGCCTGTGCTCCGCAACGGGAGAGGCCACAACAGTGAGAGGCCCACATACCGCAAAAAAAAAAAACCAAAAAAAAACAACAAAACCACAAAGCTCAAAATGCAACTTGGTATCCTGGACACTGCAACAGAAAAAGAACATTATTGGAAAAACTGTGGAATCTGAATAAAGTCTGTAGTCCAGTTAATTGTACTGTACCAATATTAATTTCTTAGTTTTAATAAATATATGGTGTAAGAATGTTTACTTAGGGGAAATTGGGGTTAATTATAGAAGTCTTCTATAAATCTAAAAATATTTCAAAGTAAAAAGTTAAAAAAGAAAAAGCAGTCACTCAAAACCAGATCTTTAGATCCTCTTTAGATATCAGCACTGTCTAACAGAACTTTTTATGTTAACAGATGTGTTCAGTATCTGGGTTCTCCAATATTGCAGCTACCAGCCATTATGTGCTTAACAAGGAAGCACTTGAAATATGACCAGCCTACAGCCACAATGGAAAACAATAAGGGGGATCCTCAGAAAACTAAAAATAGAACTACCACATGATCCAGCAATTCCACTTCTGGAACTATATCCAAAAGAAACACAAACACTAACTCAAAAAGATACCTACACTTCCATGTTCGTAACAGCATTATATACGATAGCTAAGACGTGGAAAAAACCTAAGTATCCATTCATGGATGAATGGATAAAGAAGCTGTGGTATGTATACATATATGTATACATACCACACACATACACACACACAATGGGATATTATTTAGTCATTAAAAAAAACACAAAAAAACACGAGGAAATCCTGTCATTTCTGACAAAATGGATGGGCCATGAGGGCATTATGTAAAATAAGTCAGACAGAGAAAGACAAAAACTGTATGATCTCACTTTTATGTGGAATCTCAGACAAACTCATAGAAAAAGAGATCAGATTTGTGGTTACTAGAGGTGGAGGTGGGGTGGGGGGGGGAATTGGAGGAAGGTGGTCAAAAGGTACAAACTTCCAGTTACAAGATAAGTAAGTATTAGAGATGTAATGTGCAACATAGTAATGGTAGTTAACACCGTTGTATGATACATAGGAAAGCTGTTAAGAGAGACTAAATCCTAAGAGCTCTCATCACAATGAAAAATATTTTTTCTTTTTTCTTTTTTTTAAAAAATTGTATCTATAGGAGATGATGAATGCTAACTAAATTTACTGCCGCAATTATCTCACAATGTATGTAAGTCAAACCATTATGCTCTACACCTTGAACTCATATACAGTGATGTACATCAATTACATCTCAACAAAACTGGGAAAAAATTTTTAAAATGGGCAGTTTGACTGAGATGAATTTTTAATTTTATTAAATTTAAATAGCACATATAGTTAGTGCCTACCCTTTTGAACTATGTATCTCTATATTTTTCTCATTATTTTTAAAACAAAAAAGACAGTCGGAAGTGAAATCAAAATTTAAAAATCTTTGGTAATAATTTTTTATTTGAACTAAAAGCAAACTTTTGATGGCATTATCTTATTAAATTAAAATGAGGGGCTTCCCTGGTGGCGCAGTGGTTGAGAGTCCGCCTGCTGATGCAGGGGATACGGGTTCGTGCCCCGGTCTGGGAAGATCCCACATGCCATGGAGCGGCTGGGACGGTGAGCCATGGCCGCTAAGCCTGTGCGGCCGGAGCCTGTGCTCCGCGACGGGAGAGGCCACAACAGTGAGAGACCCGCGTACCGCAAAAAAATAAAAATAAAAAAAAAATAAAATATTTTTATTTATTTATTTGGCTGTTCCTGGTCTTAGTTGTGGCATGTGGGATTTATTTCCCTGACCAGGGATGGAACCCGGGCCCCCTGCATTGGGAGTGTAGAGTCTTAACCACTGGACTACCAGGGAAGTCCCCTTTTCTTTACTTTGAGAGAGAAAAATATACCTGATGAATAAATTTATTTATAGTAAATTTAAGATAAAAATCCATTACAGCTTCTAAAAAGATTTAAAAAATAATAATGCCATTCTAGACACAGTCAATACAATAGCATTTGAATTAGTACTACTGTCTATCTGACCCAGTCACAGAGTAAAAGTATTAGAAAATAACCAAGAGTTTCAACATCATTTGTATAAATGAGCAGCTGCAGAATGTCAGAAATACAAACTTACCTGAGGGACTTGGAGCAGGTCTCTGTAATGGTGGTCTAAAACCTGGAGCTTTGGAAGTATCAGACTGATGTAAAGGATCTGAATTTGGCAAATATGAGGATTTTCCTGATAGCATAGATTCTGGTGTTGACTGAGATGAAACAACAGATCCTCCCCAGAAGGCATGAGCAGAAGTAGGGCTATTTTCAAACAATGTGCTAAAGGGCCCAAATGGTAAGGGGGCACTGAAATTGGGAGCAATAGGCTTATTTGCTGGATGTATTGAATTTTGACAAGCACTTTGTGTACTTAAGGTCGAAGGTAGCTGGACAGAAGAGGGAACACTGTGAGGTCTTTTAATGTGATTGACACTGAGGACTGCAACAGATGAATTTTGCACAGGAGCTGGATTCTTGTGAGGGGCAGCTGTGCCATGAGAGGGTGGTCTAATAGCAGGGGGTTCCATTTTAGGCGGAGGCTGGGAGCATCCCATTTGTGTCTGAGGCATAGGGTAAGTCACTGGGGCAGTAGAAGGCACCGCCACTGGAGCAGAACTTGTTGTTACTAAAGGAGGAACAGTCATTCTAACTTCCGGGGGAGGAACCTGAGACTGCTGAAGAGGTGGTCTTGGCTCCTGAGAAATAGATCCCGGAGGTTGCTGCTGAGTAGAATGAACTGATGAACTCCCAGAAGAACTGCTGCTGTTTGGAGGTCTACTATTTGTTGTTTCTACTACTGGTGGACTACCTGCTTCCTGTTCAGAGGAAGATGCCCCTTTATTTGGAGATGCTGTTCCACAATCCAAAGGGCTGTTTCTAGAAACCCCTCCTGGCTGGGCTGGTGGTGATGGGGAAGATGGGGATGATACTGGGTAGTGTTCTTTGGCAGTAGGCATAGGATATGTGGCATTTGTGGGTGCAGTGCTGTTGTTACTTGCTGTGGTTGTGACTGTTGTTGTGGTGGCATTGGATGTCTTCACAACGGTGACGAAAAGCTGCCTTCTAACAGAAGGTGAACTTGGACTGCCATTTGTAGATGTACCAGGCACCGTTGAAGCTGATGAACTGGTTGTAGTTGTTGGACTTGAAGTTAAAGAACCTGCTGAATTCACCTGAGAACCACTGCTATTCTGATTGCTATGGCGAGGCACCATGTGAGGCTTAGGCGAGTTAGTAGCTCTGGCAGGGCTCAAAGGCCTGACAGGAAAAGGACCCCAAGTGGATTGAGCTGGTGGAAAAGTACCTCCAAAGTGCGTCATGGGCAACCTTGGTGGACGGATCTGCTGGAAAGTCTGAGCAGCAAGCAAAGCATGTGCAAACTGTGGAGGAGGATATGCTAATGGAAGAGAAACTGGAAAACCAGGCCTCACATTATTCACTGGGTTCTTAATGGTTTTGTGAGTAGATGCAGAAGAAATTGCAGGCACAGTGAGTGCTGTGGCAGTTTGAGATGTTGATGACAGAGCTACAGTCGTCATTTTAATTCCCATTAAGGAACTGTTAGCAGCAGTGGTGGTAGGTGCTGATGACCCAATTTTGGAATTTGCTGAGGAGCTTTTCAAACGATTCTTTGGAATAAGTTCATCAATTTCTTTGTCTGGATCCTTGATCAGAGCATTGATCAACTGAGTTGCTTGTCTTGTTGATTCAGTGCCACCCCTATAAGTTGACAAAAAAAAAAAAAAATTAGGTCCAATTTCCCCTTTTTAATATGTAAAGCCTAAATTAATTCATGTGTGTATGTGTATGTACACACATACAGAGAACAGATACAAGTTAAGAAGCAACTTTCTGACTATTTTTGAGGTATCATGCAAACAAAGCAATAAACTGTCCTGACACACCACTATATTTTTCAAAGGAAAAGTAAATGACTTCTTTTCCCAAAAATTTAATTTCACTATTGTTTCCTCAGACTAAACAATCATCTTCCTACTGTGGAATGCATTCTAGACAGGAAAAGCACTGCACTTAAAATCCTACATAATCTATATTGTTACCATGAAGTTAAACAGCTGATCAATATTAAAAGCAGTACAAATAAGCAAGAAAAATAATACCACTGAGTAAGAAAATAGTATTTTATTTTAAATCCTCGTAGCTAAGATGACCCCATTTATATTTATTAGTGGTTTCTCTATTAGTAGAGTGATTATTATAACTCCTTTGGACAGATGTCTCAAAATGAGAGAAGAATCCTGATAATTACAACGATGGCCATAAGGTCAAACCCCAGTCTTGGATGTTCAGGAAAATATTTGATTGAAAGGAAAGCCTTATGGAGACCCTAAGGGGAAAATTACTTATAAAGGGTATCTACTTCCCCTCTTCTCTGGATAAGGCAAGTTGTGACTACACCTATCCCAGGGGAGGGATAAACAAGATAGGAGAAGGGGATAAGTGCAAAACAGAGCTGGTTAATTGCTTCCTTCCTCTTGAGGCAGGCCAAAAAACTATCTGTCCTTCTATTACGGGGAAGGGCACCTGTCTCTCACAACCAAATTTATGATTTCTTAGAATATCATCTTTACTCTAAGTGTATTCAGGCACAGACATGTTCAAGTATTCAATTTAAAACAAATATCCACTTCAGATTTAAACCTATTACTGAGCTCATATTCTAAGGATACAATCTCAGAATAACAAATCTCAAATGCTAATTTAAGAGAAAGATGGAAAACTACAGATTAGAATGTGTTAGAAACCCATTCCTTCTTAAAAAGTTTTTAAGAATGTCATATTAAAAGTTTATATAAGGAAAAGATTATTCAAACCTTTGTCATACACACACAAAAGAAAAATTCCTTTAAAGCCCTTTGAAATACTTCATAAGAGCATATAAATAAGAAAAAAAAAACTGTAAAGGTTATCTTAAACACGAATCAAATTCCCATTTAAAAAGTATGCTATTAAATACAAAGTTCCATTGAAAACTCAAATGCTTATATATATTGATAATTAAGCTCTAGTGCAATAAAATACAAAAGAAAAAAACCGTAAGAGACAAAATTTTGCCTTATAGTTATTATCCGGTCTCCTGTCTTGTCTTTCTGCTTATCAATATCTATGTGTGCACCAGTGAACTCCCGAATAGCATTAATGTTACAGCCTCCTCTTCCAATCACTCTGGATATCACAGTTGATGGAACAGATACTTTCTTTGACCTGTTTAACAGTTGCAAAAATAAATTAAGATAAATCATAATTATCAGTGGTTATAATTAAAATAAGAATTATTACTAAAATATGTTTCTGTAAATGCAGAATATTGTCGAATAAGCTTCTTCTACTCTCACTCTAAGTGATAAAAGGCAACTAAGAGCCACAGAAAAGAGAAAGAGAGAGAGTGAGCTTTACCACAGCTTCTCATCTCATTACCAAAAACTGTTTGCTTTTCTGACTTTTGTCCTTCATTAATATCTGTGACGCACATACATGTAGATATACGCTGTGTTAATGCAAATACTAATGGCAAATAAAAGACAGGGGCTCCTGCCTACATATACTGACTATGTAGAAACCAAGTAAGAAAACTACAACATGATGTTGTAAGTGCTCTAATAGGGTATCATAAAGACACATTGGTTGGGGCATCTAATCTACCCCAAGGAGTCAAGAAAGACTTCTTGTGGGTACCTTTGGGTGTTTGACTCATATTCTTGTTTTTATTCCCTAATATATAACTGAAAGGATGATACTAAAAATTCATTGTTGCCCTGCATTCTTCTAGAGTCATTAAAATGATTATCCACAAATATGGAAACTTGCTAAGGGACGTTTAGTTGTGTGAGGAAAGAGAAAAGCCTGCTGGAATTCCAAAAAAGCAAAACCCACCTAACACCTACAAAATTACATTACAATTTTAAACATTCAGATTCAGGAAAGGTAGATATAAATTTCTGACAAGTCTAAATTACAGAATACTTCTAAAAGAAAAACAGTATAACTCTCAATAAAAAGAAGGAGCCAACTGTGCTTCAATGAGGAGCCAACTGTGCTTCAATGAGTAAGTAAATTATTTATTTAGAATAGATTAAATATGAAATTATACATTATTTTTTTAAATGGTAAGGTATGATCCCTGCCCTTTTGTATACATAACTAAGTTACTTGATAATTCCTTTTTCCCTAAAGAACATAATAATCAGTCAGTGATCATTATTTTAAGTTAGTTAAGAATTTGCTTGCATACTACAATATAAAATACATGCAGGAAAACTGAATTCTCTTATTTTTGTACAGAAAGTATTCTGATGTTGTGATTTCAGTTAGTTCAAAAGAATGTGTGTGAGACAGAGAAAGAGATAAAGATAGAGATGGGGGTTGAGGGGAAGTGTTGGCCCAAAATAAGATAAAAAATGTACAGTACATCTTGAGATTAACAGTAATAAGCTTGGTTCACTACAGATTTTGTTTTAAAACAATCAAAAGTTTAATTTTTTTGATGGAATTTCTGGAGAGTTCCTTAAAATAGGTTATCAAAGATTTATAATGGATCACATCCTTTCTAGGTCTGTGGTATCTTACCACCTTTTAGTTTCTGGGATGTTGTTTTACTTTTTAATACATATTATTTTAAAATTCCAAGCAAAACATTTTAGTCCTAAAACCCCTGAAATAAAGGTATCCTATGATTTGAAGAATAGTTTAAAACCAATAGTTAATTCATTCTCCAAATATTTACAAGTATGTAGTAGACACTACATATTGGGCTCTGAGGTTACAAAGCTGAACAAGACAATCTATCACCTTGAATAAATTAGCTCACTACCAAATACCAATACCTATGGGGGTCAAGCAGACACCACAATGATCTAACTTTTTATGTAAAATTTCTCAATTTTAAAAGTGTTAACATACACTTTTTTTTTTCAATCTAAAATATAGTATAGGTCGTCTCTGTTGGCCAGATGCAGCCTTGGGCCACCAGTTTGTTTGCAACCTCTGGAAAAGTTAGGGGAATTTAACAGTAAAGTAAACTATGCTTCATTGTGAAATAGAGCACATATAAAAATGAGAAAAACAATCAAAGAAATAATCAGTCACCTTCTTACAACTTCTTTCCATCCTTCTTCCCTCTTTTGTCCACGCTTAGGACTTGCTACTGTTAATTTCCCATTTGGAGAGGAAAGGGGAGATGGACCAGATTTTGTGCAAGTGGAAAGAGAATTACTGGTCACTTCACTGATAGTCTCTGACAATCTTTAATAGGGAGGAAAAACACATTAAATATAGAAGAGATGTAGAATTTTTAATGATAAAGGCAATCTACTACATGACTTTATTCTTTATTTTAAGAATACTATGATGAATAAATGAGAAATTTATTTTTCACTTTTCAATACTTAGCATAATATGAAGGGCCAATTTTAAGAAGATATTCTCTAGAGGTCAAATTTAGCAGAACTGAAATACAATAATAATCCCTGAGAAACCATAATTAATACTTTTCATGGGTTAAGTTTAACATCCAAAATGAAGAAATTACACAGTAATTCTTTTTTTTTTTTTGCGGTACACGGGCCTCTCACTGTTGTGGCCTCTCCCACTGCGGAGTACAGGCTCTGGACGCACAGGCTCAGTGGCCATGCCTCACAGGCCCAGCCGCTCTGTGGCATGTGGGATCTTCCCGGACCGGGGCACGAACCCATGTCCCCTGCATCAGCAGGCAGACTCTCAACCACTGCGCCACCAGGGAAGCCCCACAGTAATTCTTTAATTCAAATGAAATCATGCCTTCTTTAGAACAAAGACAAACCCTTATTTTGTCAGTTGTTCATCTGCCTGCTTTACTAAACAATTCAGCAACAAAGTATTTCATAATGATACTATAAATCATGAAAATGAAAATTGAAACTAACTTTATTGAAGCCTTGCCAGAAACAGATTTTCTCTCCTCCTTTGGAAATGTAACCAGAACTGATGGCTGCTTCTTGCTGGTCACAGTGGTGGTGACCATAGCAGGTGAATGATTGTCACTCTTTCGGCTGCTGTTGCTGTTACTACTTTCATCACTGCAACTGGAAATTCTCATGTTATCACTGTCTCCACTCTCGCTGGTACTGCTGCTCTTGGACTCTCCATTCACCTTCTCTGGCTGACTGTATGAGATTGGTAGTGGATCATCAAATATAATTTGAACATTTTCTGGAGTAATTTTATTTTTCCTGTTTTTCCTCTTTGAACTGGTTGTAGTTATGGTATTGTTTCTTTTACCATGGGAACCTGCCAAAGTGGTCCAGGTTGCAGATATACCTATGGTAGTAGTGGTTGTGGCACTTGGAGGCTCTGTCAAGACTTCAGGCTCATCTGTAGAAGTAGCAATACTGAATTAGCAAGTTCTAGCGTTCTTGGCATATATTTAGATTTAAGCACTCGACAAAAATAAATGCTGAATTTACTTTACTACTACTATTAGATATAAAGTTATCAGTCATTCCAGCATTCACTGGTAATGAGATGGATATGATTGATCTATTCTCTCTGTCCCTAAGTTCTAAACAACGCACAGTAGGCAGTTACAAAAAATATGTCGGGGACATATTTGCTTTGGGAAATATGAATATGTACCGTATATTACATATTATTACATAATTATTAAATTTCTTAAGTGTAATAATGTTATTGTGGTTATGTAAAATAATGTTCTTTTTCTGGGAAACACTGCTCAAGTATTTAGGGGTAATTTCGTATGATGTGTACAACATATATAAGACTATTCAAAAAAGAGAGAGGAAAAAAGATAAACAAATGTGCCAAAATGTTATATGAATCTAGGTGACTTACAGGCGTTCATTATACTAATCCTTAAACTTTTCTGTAGTTTGAAATTTTTCAAAATAAAAGGCTGGAGGAGGGGGAAATTAACACACACACACAGCATAAATATTTGGTGGTTTAATGACAATGGTTCTTTCTAACAATACCCTCATCTCAAATAATTTTTTATTTAGAACCAAGTTAAAAATAATTCCCTCATTTAAGAAAAATCTGAATATGGTCTTGGCTGTAGATGAAATTACTGTTAATTTTTTAAGGTATTATAAATGGTATTGCAATTATGTAAGCAAATGTCATTCCTTGGATGTGTGCTGCTGTTTTATAGGTGCAATGTCAGATGTCTGCAATTTACTTTCAGATGGCTTAGGAAAAAACTATGTATGTATATTTAGAGAAAAAGATAAAGCAAATATAGTAAAATGTTTATTTTTAAATTAGGTGAAGGGTATTTCAGGTGTTTGTTTCATTATTCTTTCAACTTGTGTGTAGGTTTGAAATTCTTTATAATAAAAAGCTGGGAAGAAGTCAAAAAATGAAAATAGCATATGAATACTTTAGGCCTTAATAACGTAGAGATCTTTTTTCACCTTAAGTTACTGATATTTAAGGAAATATAATTTTGAGTAGAATATATTACATGAAACAAATTAGATGGTTTAGAGAAAATACCTTCAACTTTATGCTTTTCTTTTTCTTGAGCAGCTTGGAGTTCAAAGTTTTCTTTATTTTTGGCTTCAATCTCTTCTAGTTTTCTTCTTTGTTCTTCTTTTTTCTTTCTTCTCTTCTCCTTTCTCTTTTCTCTTTTTGCAGCCAAAGCCAGCCTCCGGCTTTCTTCCCTTAACTGTTAAAGAATCAATAAAACAGAATTGTAACACTGGAATTTACCTTGGAAAAAAGTTGTCACATAATGTCATTTTATCATTAAGGGTACTGGGATACCATACAATTCAAAGTCATCTTAGTTCAATTAATTGTTTGATCAAGATCATACTCAAATCACTGTAAAGAGAAAATATTTTTAAATGTCAAGGTCAAATTAATGATAAAGACAACCTAATTTCAAAATGGATGAATGATAAAGATATACATAACTTCATAATCACTATGGAAATATAAATTAAAATAACAAGCTACCATGTTTTGTTCATTAATTTGGGAAAATTAAAAAAGATATCAGCTAGCAAAAGTTTGGGAAAATGAATTCTTCCCTACACTGCTGTCAGTATAAACATTAACATTTTTAGAAAGGTAATTTGAAAGCCTCCTATGAAAATTACAAAGTGCTTATCCTAAGAATATATTCTATAAAATGACTACCTCTAGTGGAAAAATATAGGCTCAATACTTTCCATTGCAAAGTTGATTACAATACTAGTAAATGGAAGCTAGGTAAATCCATGGGGTGGGGAGAAGTTAACAAGAGTATACATTCACAGAATACTAGGCAGCCATTAAAAGTTATAAATGTATACCTGGGAAAATGCTCACAATTTACATTTGCTAGGAAAAAAAGGCAAATTGCAAACCAATGATCTCATTTGGTGGCGGGGGGGGCAGTGCTTTATGTGAATCTATCCAGGATACAAATCAAAGGTTTACTAGTGATTACCTCTAGAGCATGGGCTTGGACAAGAAGTAGCAGAAAGATGGTGACTTTCAATTTTACTTTATATAACTGTACATTGTTTCTATTTGTTAAACTGGATACATATTACTTTCACAGTCAAAAAAACTAGGAATAAGTTTTAAAGTCCAATAACATCTCTTAATAAGCTATTTTAACTATTAAATTTTCCTCTTTGGCTCATAAAATGGTAAAATCATCTACAAACTCTTTTGTTTGCATGTTCTCTAAATGACATATTCAAAGTACATATTCCTTGATATAATCTAGCTTTCTATATATTTTATGTATATTTTAAATATGTGTCAAAACAATGATACTTAGTTTATGGAAAATGTCACAATATCCTAACTACTGAAAGCAGCCCTTAAAGACAAACTTATAAGCCAAATCAGACTTACTTTTCTTGAGAAAAAGTCTGACTTTTTAAGTCTCTAGCTTTTGTTAGACACTCCTCCTCCCTTTTGAAATAATCCTTGTTGGGTGCCTAAAAGGTTTTGCCCACCTTGAAAATTTTCACACCCTGGGGCAATGCACCATAATTACATTCTCTTGGGTAAGAGATATGACTTTTGTTTCCGAAAAGGTAAATAATTAAGGAGAATCTATAGAACACCAGATACTTTCTCAAGCATATGGATTTTAGGAAAGAACACAAATGGAAACTGGAGATATAAAAACTGTCTGCATAGTACCTACCCCCTAGAAATTTTTGCTGGTCTTCCAGAAGTACCCAAGTTTCCTCTGAAGACCAGTAAGGGAGCAGCTTTTGACCTTTCCAAAGGACTGAGAAGAAAACAGTAATTGGTGACCTTCACACCCTAGTTCACTACAAGGAAGGAGTACTACCTGATTGGTGAGTTTGAAAGAAGGAACTGAGCGTGTATGACTCAGCTCATTCAGCCTTGCTTTAATGTAGCTAAGCTCCTGTCCTCAGGATCCGTATACTTTCTACATCTCTGCCTGAGCTCCAGTGAGGGAGGCCTGGGGTTGATCTGTTTTGCTGACTTTCAAGAAATAAATAGCTAAGTGTAAAGGGAAGAGAAGGAGTAGAAGGGGGGGTGAAGGGTGTGCCAAAGAAACATTTTCAAAGCAACTGTGGCTACAGATAGATACTAAGCCTCTCCAATTTAGAATCAGGAATAATAAAAACTGATATTTCATCTATATCACATCTGTATGGAAAAAAAGCCAGGAAATAGATTTGGGGGGATAAAAATAACAAGTTTAAGACTTTTGGCTCGGCCAGATGAATTATTAATTTTGCTTGATTTTTAAAATGTGTCCAGTGGTAAGAAATAATTGTGATTGGTATTCAAGAGGGGGAAGAACTTTTAAAAATTGAAAAACTAGGGCTGCCCTGGTGGCGCAGTGGTTTAGAGTCCACCTGCTGATGCAGGGGACACGGGTTTGTGTCCTGGTCTGGGAGGATCCCACATGCCGCGGAGCGGCTGGGCCCGTGAGCCATGGCCGCTGAGCCTGCGTGTCCAGAGCCTGTGCTCCGCAACGGGGAGAGGCCACAACAGTGAGAGGCCCACGTACCGCAAAAAAAAAAAAAGGAAGATCAAATGAGACTTTTAGAAAGGCATATATCTGGCAGAAGAAGACAATCAGGAGAAAGCAGCTTCAACGGGAGAAGAGTTTCATAAAAGAAGGCAAATCAACACTGGTAAGTATCACAAAGTATCAGTAAGGACACAAGTATGAGATGTCTAATCTTATTCTGGATTTGGCAATAAGATGTCATTGGTGACCTCTGCCATAGTTAGTTCACTGAATTAGTGGAGAAGTAAGCAGCAAATGGTCCTGGATGGAGAATTACAAAGAAAAGTAAAAAAAAAAAAAAAAAGGAAAAAAGAAAAGAAGAGTCAACAAGAAAAAAAAAAAAGGAAAAAAGAAAAGTAGAGTCAACAAGACATAGATTATTCCCTTAAAATATTTAGATAAGGAAACAAAATACTAAATTTGTGGTAAGGTTTCATTAGGATAGTTAACTTCATGAAGTTGTAGAAAGAGGGTAGGAGTTAATGAAACAGCAGGCCCTAAAGTATGGGAGTGGTGGTAATAAATGATACAAGATCCGAAGGAGAAAAGATGAAAACAGAGTATTTAAACCATGAGACTCGAGTAAGTCTGGAGGTGCAGGTAAACAGGGTTAGAAATTCAGCCTACATTCTATATTTTCTCACAAGGTACATGCCCTAGACCTCATTTCACTTACCGGGGAGCTGCTACATGTTTGTGAGCATTTGTGGGGGAGGGTAGAGGTTTTGAAGAAAAAAGAGTCAAATTGCAGAATAAATAACCTCATTGTGGAAAAGGAAAGAAAGGGCACTAGGTCCAACTGAGTTTTTCTTTTGTCTGCAGGATCTTAGTTCCCCAACCCAGGCCCCAGCAGTAGCAAAAACACTGAGTCCTAATCACTGGACTGCCAGGGAATTCCCTAACTGGTGATTTCTAATTATAGATTCAGGAAACAAATTGATGTTTGAGAGTTAAGCTTTTTAAGATGAGAATTTAAGGATTCAGGGAAAGGCAGTCCAGACTAAAGAAATACCATGTGCAAATCTGTTTTTTTCTTTTTTTGGCCACACCTCGAGCCACGTGGGATCTTAGCTCCCTGACCAGAGATAGAACCCACATCCCCTGCATTGGAAGTGCGGAGTCTTAACCACTGGACCGCCAGGGAAGTCCTCCATGTACATATTTGGATACAGTTATGTGAATGAGATATGTGAGGAGTAGAGAACCATAGTGAGTGATGAGCCTAGAGAAGACAGGAAGAGCCAAATGTTTTAAATTTCCCATGCAGACAATGAAGACTGAAGGATTTCGAGTAGGGAGTAAAGGCAATCATATCTGTGTATCAGAAACTATGGGAACTGGAAAAGTTACACTGGAATAAAGAAGGATTAAACTGAAGGCAAAAGATGACAGAGGCAAAGGTATTTATTTATAGACAGACTGTTAAGAAGCCTACTGCAATACTTCAGGTGAGAAGTGATAATTTAGGAGAGGATGGAACAGAAGACATAAAGAGACTGCCAAAGCTCAATTAAAGGTCATGATGATGATACTGATACCATTAATATTTAGGGGGTTAATATGTGCCAGATACTGGATTAAGTTAATTTACTACACTAACTTATTTGATGGATATAGAGAATGCGGAGCGAAGATAATTGAGAATCTGAAAACTACATCAAGATTTCAATTATTTCTGAATTCAGTAGTGGTATCAATAACAGAAAAAGAGATCAAGGAGTACAGGGGAAGGGAAGGGCAGGATCCAGCAAAATTTTTTTGATAACTGTACTAAGCATGGTTCTAGTCTCTTAGGACTAAGCAGAAGACAAAATATCCCTGCCCTCATGAAGCTTATGAAGCTTACATTTAGTTGCTGGGGGAGGCACACAGATAGCAAACATAATACATTATACAGTTTTTTAAAAAGGTGTTAAGTACAATGTAAAACAGGAGTACTGGAGCAGAGGAAGAGAAGTATGTATATGGGGACATATAGGGGAACATGAAGGTGAAGTTTAAGTAAACATTTAAAAGATTTGAAGTATAGCAGGCAAAGAGAACAGTCAGTATATAAGCTGTATGTTCAAGTAGGCCTGGAATGTTTAAGTAGGTCAGTCTGGTTGAGAATAATAGAAAATGACTTTCAGAGAACATATCAGGAGACTTCATCACCTAAGGTCCCACGGGGCATTTTAAAGACTTTTTATCTTTTACTCTGAGGGAAATGGCACCGTAGGGTTTTGAGCAAAAGAGTGATTTGATTTAACTGATATAGAGGATCACTGTAAGTGTTAAATAGAGAACAGACTGGAGAGCAATGATGGAATCAGGGAGATCAGTTAAATGACTACTGTGGAAATACAGGTAAAAGATGATATTAATGACTTGAATCAGGGTGAGAAGTGATAAATAGTGACTAGGATCCTTGATATAGTTCTAAGGCAAAGGTAACTAGATTTTCCAACACAATGGAGGACAGAGAGAAATCAAGCATGATATTGATATCTTTAGCCTGAGCAATTACAAGACAGAGTTGTGGGTTTGGAGTGGGCAAAGATCAGGCGTTCACATTTGAACGTAAGTATGAGATGTCTAATTAGGTATCCAAAACGACATGTTGAGTAGCTAGCTAGATATGAGACTGGAATGTAGGGAAGAGGTTTGGGCTAAAGATATAAATTTGGGATCAGCTAGTATATATTTAAAGGTAAGAAGCAGGATGAGATGACCAGTGGATAAAGAAGATCATGTAATAAGCTAAATAACTTGCCAACTAAGAGGAGAGAAGAGGAGGAACTAGAGATACAGAAGGAACATTCAGAAAGATAAGAGAAAAACCAAGAGTGTGTAGTGTAATGAAGGCCAAATAAATAGAGTATGTCAGGTGTTATTAGGCTTAGTAAGATAAGGATAGAGAAGTAATCACTGGAATTAGCTAGTGAGAGTCCCCAAAGACCGTAAAGGCGTAGTTTTGGTGGAGCTGTAGGAGTGAGAGCCTGGTAGGAGTAGATTCAAGACAAAAAACAATTGGAATACCCAAAATAGACAAGTTTTGTTGCAAATGGGAGCAGAAATGGGCTTGTAGCTGAAAATGGGGGGGCGGGGAGGTGCGTGTTGGAAAAATCAGAAGTTTTTTTTAAGATTGGACAAAGAAGCTTATATGATGATGAGGATGATCCAGGAGAGCGGGGAAAATGATATCAAAGAAAAGAAAACTGCCACAACAATGTTTTTTTTTTTTTTTTTTTGTTAGGGGGCCCTCCAGAGGATGATCCAGGAGAGCGGGGAAAATGATATCAAAGAAAAGAAAACTGCCACAACAATGTTTTTTTTTTTTTTTTTGGTATGCAGGCCTCTCATCGCTGCGGCCTCTCCCGTTGCGGAGCACAGGCTCCAGACGCGCAGGCTCAGTGGCCATGGCTCACAGGTGCAGCCGCTCCGCAGCATGTGGGATCTTCCCGGACCGGGGCACGAACCTGTGTCCCCTGCATCGGCAGGCGGACTCTCAACCACTGTGCCACCAGGGAAGCCCCACAACAATGTTTTTGAGTAAGGGATGGCAGACAGAAAATATGATGTAGTTCACAAATGGAGGGATTGGTTACAAGTTTATCTAGTAATTGGTAGGAAATATATGGGTACAGGGCTTGGTGGGTTGGGGAGATGGGGTAGGGGAAGTCTCTGGCAGTTTTCTTCTGGTGCTTCAGTTTTCTTACTGAAGTAGCATGCAAGGTCATCAGAGGTTGAAGGAAGAGAATGTAGCAGAAGTCACAGGATAAAGGAGAAAGAACTAATGGTCTAGAAGAGTGGGAGAGTAAATTAACCTAGGGAAATATATAGTATGACTACTGGGCAGCATTAAAGGGTTCACTTTCACACATTTAAAGTAAAATTAGTCATCAAGGTTGAATGCTTTTTTTCCTTAGACACCTTTAGTTACTAGGCTTCAGTAAAGAAAAAGGAGAAAGAAAAGAGTAAGGCCAGTGAAGGGTGGTATGATAAATGGATCCTACAATTTATTGGCAGACAGAATGTTTTTAGGCTTGCTGGAGGTAGAATTCTAGAGGGAGTAAAGCTGAAAAGACAAGAGGTGATAATCAGAGAATGAAAGGTATGAAACTGAGATTGTGAGGTGGGCATATTAATAGCTTCAGTGGTGGCAAAAAACCCAACTGAAAACATCTATTAGGAATATTTTAAAAATATACCGTACATAGCTCCCTAAAAGATTATGAAAGTTTACAAAGAGAAAAAACAATAAGTGATAAAGTAGAGGGGTAAAACATTAAAAATGCAGACCAATAATACCCACTATGGATTCTAACAGCCCAAAACATAACCTAGTTGTTAATGTCCTAAGAGAACAAGAAATTAACTGCCAGAGTATTCCAGAGTTAGACCAGATGAACTGCTCTAGAGCATGGACTCTTCCATATAGTGTTTGCTGCATAAGGATAAGGGAATCTGGTAAACATAATGAGCAGTATTCTCAGCAGCAATTTTTACAAACCTATTAACCAACATTTTCAAATTAGAAAGGTTGATCAAAGGAGCATTTTTACACAAGTTACCCATGCAGAACATCCAAGTTAAACCAGACAAGACGACTCCAATGATATTTCTCAATCAGAAATGGTGGAGCCAGAATGTACTGAGCCTCAAAAGGCAAAATGGTGTATTTTTCCAGATGTAAATCATACATAAAATATAGTGAACCAAACCCTAACATATCTCAATCTGATAATTTTTCAAATAGAAATAGAAAGGGGCTGGAGTTCAGGAAAGAACAGTCTCGTCCACAGTCTAGAATTCTATCTATGTACCATCCCCATTCAAAACTGTTTATAAAGTATCAGTCCATGAAGAAGAATTTGCAACTAATTAATTTTTGATTAAGAATTAATACTGGAAAATAGGGCTTCCCTGGTGGCGCAGTGGTTGAGAGTCCGCCTGCTAATGCAGGGGACACAGGTTCGTGCCCCGGTCCAGGAGGATCCCACATGCTGCGGAGCAGCTGGGCCTGTGAGCCATGGCTGCTGAGCCTGTGCTCTGCAATGGGAGAGGACCCAACAGTGAGAGGTCCACGTACCGAAAAAAAAAAAAAAAAAAAAAAAACTGGAAAATATGCAATGACATTGAAAGAAATTCCTTTTAAATTGCTTTAAATCTGAGGCTCTGAAAGCATGAACATCTAGGTTAAGAAAGACTGGCAAGAATTCAAGGAAAAAACACTATGTATTGCTGATGGTAGTAGGAAAATATTCTGAAAGTATCAAATTTAAAATACACTGACCTAAGTGAAGAAACTTACTCCATAAAAATAAAAGCACCAAAATATAAAGAAACATGTATAATGATGTTTATTGCAACATTATTTGTAGTGACAAAACTGGAAACAAACCTACTATGGAGTATATTATGCAGTTATAAATCACTATCAGTTGACAATATTCTTCACTTATTGAGAGAGTTGAAAAGCAAGCATTAGAGTAATATGTTCACATGATTCTAATTTTTAAAAAGTACAGTTTTCATATACATGGATATTTATTTGTTCAACAAATGTTTACTAACATGCCAGGCACCATTTTGTAGTTCATACAATCTACTAGTAGAGAGAGACAAACAAGATAACTAAGTAAAATACAGTATTTAGAATATTAGAACAGGAAAATAAAGAAGGGAAGAAGAGTAGGAAGAATGTGAAAGGGAGACTAAAATATGAGGCAAGTGAAGTGACATTCAAGGCAGAAGGCATAGCAAGAGCAAAAAGGATGGTCATTATGGATAGAGCAAAGTGACCAAGAGAAAGTAGTAAAATAAGATCAGACAGGAGTAAGAAGTGGTGTGAGTGGGCAGAACATGTAAGGTCTTAAAAGGTTTTAAAGGTCAGAAGTGAGGACTTTTAGTTAATTACCATACCAGGTTTTGAACTTCAGTTACCTTACAATGATGGCGTATGCTTTTCTTTTAGTTATCTTTGCATAGTTCACAGTTTAAACTGAACACATTATTGTAATAAAGAAAAAAGAAAATAAATCATTGAAGTTGACTGAGAATACACATGCACAATAGGACATTCCTAAAAGCTGCTTCTTGACTTTGATCCACAGGTATGCAGTAAATCTCTAAATGTATTTCATGTAACGTATAAACAAAGGTATGAAACAATTAAAGATTTTATTTAAAAACAGATATCTATGTCTCAGCTATAGAAAGGATGTCTTCTAAGATTTATAAAAATGCAAAAAGAAACAATATTATGAAATAAATTAGTGATTCTAACATCTAAAAATGAGAGAGCAATGCAAAAACAGGATATTATAGTATTATAAGAAGAAAGCACTAAAATGTAGGTTGACTTCAATTAAGGGAGGAGAGGAAAGCAGGGAATTTAGAATTTAAAAAAGTGGATTTAAATCTTAGCCTAGCTTCGGCAAGTTACTTAACTTCCCATAGATTCAGTTTCTCCATTTGTAATATGAGGGTAATAATATTTCTTACAGAGAAGACTCAAATAATACATATTCTGTCATACAACTTGGCCCTATTATATTGCCTGGTATTTAGTGAACATTAAATAAATATTTGATGAAACTGAATATTAAAAATAGGTAAAGTATAGTTACAATAATTATAACCATATCTGTTCTCAATGTGTTCAATTAAAACTTCAAAGTGGCCAAGAAAGCTAATTTTCATTTGATCAGAATCTAAACTAGAAAGTTTTTAATATGAAGAACCTCTGGGGCTTCCCTGGTGGCGCAGTGGTTGAGAGTCCGCCTGCCGATGCAGGGGACACTGGTTCGTGCCCCGGTCTGGGAAGATCCCACATGCCACGGAGCGGCTGGGCCCGTGAGCCATGGTCGCTGAGCCTGCGTGTCCGGAGCCTGTGCTCCGCAATGGGAGAGGCCACAACAGTGAGAGGCCTGCGTACCGCAAAAAAAAAAAAAAAAAGAAAAAACAAAAAGAAGAACCTCTGATTTTAAATATATTTTTCAGAATACTATATTTTCACATTGACTTTAGAACAAAATGTTTAAAATAATTCATACTTTCTTTATGTGAGATGAAATATATAGCTTAACAAAGTCAGTAAGTCTAATTAAAAAGAATGGACCTGACTCAAATGAAAAATGTTATATATACAATTGACCTGTGAACAACACTGTGCAGGCCCACTTTATGTGGATTCTTTAAAATGAATAAGTACTACAGTACTACATAATGGTTGGTTGAAATCCATGAAACTGCAGATATGGAGGGCCCAAGTGTAAAGTTACATTGCTTTTCAACTGCATGGCGGGGGGGGTGCCCCAGCCCCCACTATCACTACATATCCTTTATAAATCTAAAAAGTATATGTTAAATTTCATAGCATTTTTAACCTTTTTTAAAAAGATGAAATATGGCAGAATATATATTCCATAATATTCAATACCAACCAATTCTTTTCCTACTATTACATTATAGAGTACAGTTATTGATAGGAACAGAGAGTAAAGAAGCAGCTATGGGACTGCCCAAACTGTACATTGTTTGGAGTGTTTTACTCCCCATGGGAATAAATGGGAATTATACTGTAGTGTGCCTGAAAGAGAAAAATACAAGAGAAATCATCCATTTAAAAAGGTACGCATTAAAGGGCAGGAAAGGAGTAACGAGGAATAAAGACACAGACGTAGAGAATGGACTTGAGGACACGGGGAGGGGGAAAGGTAAGCTGGGACGAAGTGAGAGAGTAGCATGGACTTATATATACTAACAAATGTAAAATAGATAGCTAGTGGGAAGCAGCCGCATGGCACAGGGAGATCAGCTCCGTTGCTTTGTGACCACCTAGAGGGGTGGGATAGGGAGGGTGGGAGGGAGGGAAATGCAAGAGGGAGGGGATATGGGGATATATGTATATGTATAGCTGATTCACTTTGTTATAAAGCAGAAACTAACACACTATTGTAAAACAATTCTACTCTAATAAAGATGTTAAAAAAATAATAGATATACAATAAATTTCATGCATTTAAATCGTACAATTTTATAAAAATAAAATAAAATAAAAAGGTACGCATTAAACATTCCATCAACTGGTCATATTTCACTAGTTGGTCATGGCTTGGTAGTGTATGCCTTCCTAGTGTATTTGGTACTTCTGATAAATCCGTTGGCAACAAATTACAAGGTCTAGGATCAATGAAGTACAGAGTTGGATGGGGATTAACAGAACATTAGTTGAAATAATTGAGCATTAGAGGCTAGGTTCCCTGACTTGCAGATCAATGCAATTCCTACAATAACATTTTGTTAATTCGATTATAAAGAAAACTATTTTAACGATATAATGATGTTTAAAATACTCATAATCCTCTCCACTATTTGAGCCAAACTTGGAGAGAAAAATCATGTACATAATTTAAAGCAAAACCAAACCAAAACAAAAAAACACAGATTACAAATTAGGAGGAAGAGAAGCTGAAAGGAAAAAAGTAGGTATTTTTCATATGTAAAGGTTACCATTACCTTTTCCAAGTCTAACTCCTCTAATAAAATGCTGGCATTTTTGTTTGCTTCAGCAGCCTGTCTATCTTTGGCTTGTACTATTGACTCCATACAAAGGTGGCACTTCTTCAGCATCTCCTAAAATGAAAAATTAAGATGTTTCCAGACTCAAAAAATTAACATTTAGAGAGATTCCTGAAAACATGAAAATATTAATTAAGGTACTTGAATGAACATAAGCAATAAAGATCAGTAGTAGGGCAGAAAAAGAATGCAAATAAAAACATAATTTAAATGGTATATTTTAAAAAATACATTAGCAAAGAGCCTCTATTGTTCTTCAAAATAATATCCATTTGACTAGTACTAAAATTATTTACTCCTGTTATTTAAATATAAGAAATCATACTGTAAATAGAGCTGCAATAATCTGTCAGTTGGTTAATGGGCTAAAGGAAAAGGTCAACGTCAACAAAAAAAAATGGGTTTAAAACAATTTAAAATACTTATTTGGCAAGAACTGTTCTCAAATATTTAAGCTTTGTTGCTATAACTTCTTGTGCTGAAATCATTCATAAAAAGCACGTATTTATAGACATGTCAGTGATTTCATTCTTAGAACATACACTTTTTGACAGGAAAGGGATATTTCCCTGTTAAGACAAAAGCTTTATTTTTAATCTCTGCCCCCCTTCCATAAGGGGTATCTAGGAACATTAATTGTCATAAATGAATCTAGAGGCAGGGAAGACAGTGGATTAGCTATGTTAAGTAAAACTTATGGGAAAAAGCTGTTCACTATCATGTGATAACTGCTGAGAAAATGAAAGGCATTTTTAGATTTTCAGAGGCATGTCTTAGGATTTTATTCAAATATTTTGATATCAATTAGAATTCTAAAGGGATTTATTTTATTTTCCTTACTTTCCCTGCAAAAATCCTAGCAAATTCATTCTTAAACTGACAATTACTCCAACTTTTATATTATTTTGAACATGTTAAGAGTTTTCTTGACCATAATTAAAAGTACTGTGTTAATTTTTGTTTAGGCATAAAAAAAATCCACTGACTTGTTCCTCTCAGAAGAGATATCTGTCTGAATAGATTACAGCACTAATGAATAGTAACAATAATTTGCTTTAGATTGTTTAGTATTTACATTAAAATTAAATTAGCTTAAGTACTATTTAAAAAGATAAAGTAATTCTAAAACAGAAAATGTTTTATTACTTCATGAAGTAAATCATCTGAAGAGATTCTTAAATATCATACTTCATTCCCAAATCCTAGATAAACGAAAAGTGCTATGTACCACACATTATTGTTCAAACTAAGACTTTTTTTATCTTAGTGTGGAATATACATATGTATGAAAAGCCAAATGGGATCCCAAGCTCATATAATGGGGATGAATTTAATCAGTATATTACCTTATCAGTGATCGTTGCTATGTATCTCATACATTCAGAATCTGATGGAAACTGATTGACTTCTTTGACTAAGTAGCGCACCACCTTCACATGACCCTAAAAAATAGATATCAGTGTCAGACTGAAAACAGACTCTATCAGGATTCAGTAAATCTAGTCTGTCTTAACTAAGATTCCATTAACATTAGTGTCACAAAATAAAGACTTAAATTGGGTATTATTCGCACTTTAAATGAAAAAGAGACAGGCTTCGGTTCTAATAAGTTAGATAAATCTACATTGTTCATTTTCATCCTACCCTCCAAAAAAAAAAAATACAGAATAACCTGACCTAAAATTCTAAACCATTCTGAAGTTAAAAAAACAATAAAGTCAGTATGAAGAAATGCAGGATATGTGTGAAAGAAAAGAAAAACCTCATCTTTTTTTCCTAGCTAATTCATTAGAACTGAGTATCGTGTTTCAATTTTAAGCATTAAAAGAGTAGAAATAACAATTTTGTTCTTTCTTTGAGATAAAAACTGAATGCATAGCACTATACTAGGTAGTGCAAAAGAAATAACAACACTTTCCTAAAGCTTGAGCAATGATTATATTATTCACTGTAACACAGTTCACTAAGTTCAAGATCTTTAGACCAGCCTTCAAGAGGCTCTCTACTTTCTCTAATCCACACTATTACTGACACAACACATATAAACGGATGAATAAACATCTGTTTATATTTAGTACATTTCCTCTATTGCATTTATTTCTTCCTTCTCATCTGCATCCTTTTGAACTATCCCTATCTTTTAATGAATAGCTTAAATGCCATTTGCACCTTTCCTTGATATCTCACCAACACTTCTATAGTATTTAAACTATTTATATGGGACAATTCATACAGTTACCTGACTTTGTGTGTGGATCCCTGATTATTACATTTTGTACAAAAAGCAACAGTTGGAATCTGTACAATGTAATATGCCTACAATTACAGTTGTACATGGTAGGTACTAAGAAAAATAATGGAATGAATACAAAGGGTATAAAAGATAAGTGCCTTTCTTAAGGAGCTAAGTCTATTTGGAAAGATGAGATATATGCATGTTAGATGTTAAGGTAATAACAATATATATTTGTCAAAATAAATGATAAAGATAATAATGAATTGTAGAATTTCTACAACCTTTAAGAGATCAGATATCTCAATGTGAACTCAAATGGAATGGGAAGAGTTTCTATAGAAGGGGAGATTTACACTATACCCAAAGAATGAGTAATTTTGGAAGAATGAGGAAGGACATGGGCATTCCCAAGATGAGAACAAAGGTGCTATGAGAGACAATGACAAAAGACCAAGCAAGGAGAAGACTCCACATTAGGGACTCAATGGGAGATGAGTTCTAAAAGCACTAGATTGGGCTTTGAATAACAAACTAAGATTGGATTTCAAAGGATTACAGAGACTGGGGAGACATGAAAAGGTACTTGAAGAGGATACTAACATAGTGAAATGGTTTGGATGATAAACTTGATATGCTAGCTTGCTTGGAGAAGAGGTAGGTAGCCACTGAGAATAAGTTTGATTAGCAAGGAAAAAAAAATTCAGAGAGTCAGTGGGAAGGTAGTCTAGAACACCCAGGGAGGAGGTGGTATAAAGAACAAGAGTCAGAGAGAATAATAAGAAAAAAAGGAAAAGATGATTTTTTTACAATTTATATATTAAAAATTTTCAATACAACAAAGTAACTTGGAGTCTATAAGAGATTTTACCTACGTGAATGACAAAACTCAAAATTATACCTACAGAATGACAAAACTCAAAATTATAATCCCTGGAATAGTAGTCTGGCTTCCCCAATAACAAATCAGACCTGCATTTAAGAGATCAACCAAAACATTAAATCAAATTACTTATACACAGTTCTGTGCTATGCATTACAGAAAGTTTCAATTTCACAAAATTTATTTCTACTTCTGAAGGTTTCAAATACTGGCAGCTGAATTTTCATTTTTCCTTTTTTTCCTAGAAATTAAAGTGAATAATTAAAAATGAAATCAATTTAAGCTAAACTTTTCTCTGCTGTGCTAATACAAGAAAACACTCATTCATAAACAAGTAATTAATTACTCTTAGTTGGATTTATATTTTGTGAAAGATTAAGATTGCAACTAGATTTTGAAAATACTATTCGAACAACTTTTTAAAAGTTTACTTAGCTTTGACATCCAATATGGATACTATTAATGGCTTTTCTGGCATACCTGTATCTACCTTTCAGTGTTGCCATCAGAGTGATTATTTGCTTATTATTTTACTGCTTTCATCACTACTGTTAGATCGTAAAATGAGAGTCTTTAGTGATAATTAAATTATGCACTTCCTAGCCTAAGTGAAAAATATCCAAGTGACTGAGGATGAAAGACTTCTACCTTTCTAAATGCTGCCATAAGAGGAGTTATCTTGCGGTTATCAGCTGCATCCACATCTGCACCTGCTTGCACCAGTAACTGAACCACATCAAGGTGTCCACCATTTGCTGCCAGCCACAATGGAGTGTTCCCCTTCTTGTTACGTACATCAATGTGAGCACCCCTAAATGAATGACACAAATATCACTTTTAAATGAAATGACACAGATAATAATAAAAATCAACTATGAATTTTGTGAAAATATTTTGTAAAGGAAAAAATTGTTTAAAATATATAGGACTAAAATATATTTCTCTATCAGAATTACATTACAAAGAATTTCCAGTCATCAAATTAAAAGCCATTGAATCAAAACTAATGATATATCAATAATTGCTTTTCTTATTTTAAAAATAATGACTCTGTGCATAATTCTGAGCTTAAAATCCTGAGAAAATGTAAAATTTTCTTTAGTGAAAAATGATACATCCTGTTAATATCATAATATATTAAACAGTATCCTAGAGCACAGACAGTATCCTATGAGGTGATTATATCTTTCAGATTATTTGTATTCATGTATTTATATTATATGGCTTCATAAAAGAATGAATCTTAAAATAACATGAAGGTTTAGCACTCAGTGGGCATCATGGTAGATAAGACTCACGGTAAATAACTAGTTGATAGTAGCTACTACTAATTACTACTGTTAGGACACCATGCAAAAGTCTTTCAGACTGTTAAAGTAGGAAATCTAATTTAGCAGACAAGCAACTTTGAAAGACTGGCAAGTAACTCTTAAGTGACTGAAAACAAAAAATATCCTGGACTCTATCTCATATCTTGAACAGTTCCATAACTGTCTCTTAAAAGCCCTAATTACAGAACAAGAAAATCAACAATGAAGCCTTAGATTATTGCCAGACTTACAAGACTTAAGGTGATATCTTTGCAAAACTGTGTGGGAGATGTGAATATGGATGACAATAGCTGGATGTTCAAATAGCTTATTATAGTACTTTAAAAGTGTATACATAGACAAAAAAGGAAGAAAAGAAGTATTTCTAGATTGCACTGAAATATATTAAACAATGCAGCATAGCTCTGGATGGGTGGAAAATAATAGATAGGTTTAAAACATAAAAAAAATACACTGTAGTTTATAGAAGTAATCACATTTGATTTTTTAATAGTTCAATTTGCACAGAGAATAGTAATCACTAGTAATACCATGTTCATATATGAAGGGTATGGTAGCATCATACCTGCCAATGAGAAGCTCACAGAATTTATAATGCCCTTTATCTGCTGCTATGGTTAAAGCTGTATCTCTCGAGGAGGGCACTGGAGGGGCATTAACATCAGCACCTTTATCCAAAAGAACTCGGCCCACCTCTGCATATCCACCAGAGGCAGCTTCCATTAGCGGTGTGAGGCCAGTCTAGGTTTGGTGAAAAATAAAAAACAACAAGTAAGAGACCAGAAAGTACTAAAATATTAAAGAACAACGATCTGGGGGAGCAATACGGTACAGCTATTACAAAATTCACGACTAAATTTCAGCACTGACACTGCTAACCTCTCTCAGTTACAGTGAGGTCTACTGAAAGCAGATGATTCTACCTAATGTCAATTTGTTGGTAAAAATTTTAAGACACATGTACTTGGCATATAACTGGCACTTAATAAATGCTCCCTCTCTTCTCTTTCATAATACTACATAGTTTTCAGCTGATAACCCCAATGTCATTATTACCTATAAAAATCTATTGCTGAGGTATTTCAAGAGTTAATGCTTAACTGAGTCATACAGAATGATTTCTGTTTAAATATATATGTAAGAGATAAATGTTACTACAAAGTACTAGAAGTATAATTAGCATATTGCTAATGTACACCTTAAATGTCAAAGCAATAAACCCATGGGTAAATCTCAGACTTTTTCTTACCTTAGCTCTGTGTTCCACATTTGCTTTTCTATCAAGCAGAAGACTAACCACTTCAGTTCTTCCTTGGAAGCAGGCTAAGGTAAGGGCAGTGTTCCGATTGGTTTCTATTTGAGCATTTATGTCAGAGCCCATGTCTAACAGGAGCTTAACGGCAGCTGTGTGCCCATTCATAGCTGCTAACATCAGAGGAGAAATGCCCAATTTGCTACCAGTTCTGGGGGTGGAAGTATGGGGAGAACAAAGGGAAAAATATATTTTTTATTTTTATTTATTTATTAAAATTTTTTTTTTTTTTTTTTTTTTTTACACGGCATGTGGGATCCTCCCGTACCGGGGCACAAACCCGTGTCCCCTGCATCGGTAGACGGACTCTCAACCACTGCGCCACCAGGGAAGCCCAATATATTTTTTAAATGTCCCAGAAAAACTAGATGATAATACAGAATTCTATCTTAGGATTTAAGATTCTTTATTCTGCAGAATTATTTAAAATAATCATTCTTCTCAGCCCTACTAAATCTTTGAGATATTACCAAGACTACACTACAAATCTTTTACTACCCAGAACTAGAATAATTTCTGTATCTCATTCAACATAATGACTTGGGCTGAAAGTGATAAATTATTAAGTCATTATTAAAATGAACTTTCCATTCTAAAGTATATACTTGCTTGCTAATAAAAACATAAGACAGATGTGTTTACATTTATCATAAGAAATAAAGTGATAATTTTTTCAAGTTCTATGTCACCAATTTTAAACACTTAAATTCTAAATTTGTAATGAAGGCATTTCCTAAATATGGCATTAAAAAGTGTGCTACAAATATCTTTAACATGACACTCTTAAGGGACTTGGAGAGAGAGAATAAAACTTGCCTAGAATTAATCTCAGCTCCTGCATTTAGTAATATTTTGATAATGTTCACATAGCCACCAGAAGCAGCCAGGCTTAGAGGTGTGTAATCAGAAACATTCCTGTGCTCTTTATTTGCCCCTCGAGCTAACAATAGCTCCACCACCTGGAAAAAGAAAAGGAAAAAATGTGTTTTCTTCTTATGGTGAGACAACTTGCAAGGTGTATATTTCTGATTTCTCTTTTTTTCTGCTTTATTGTAGAACAAAAGAAGGGGAAAGTCATTCATCCTTTGCACAAAATCAGTCTCAAATGAAAGCAAAAGGTCTTAGAGGCCGATAAAGGAATCGTTTCTCAAGTAAAATCCATTTTGGAATCTGTTGAAATGGCACAGTGTTTTCATTGAAAGATCTTGACCTCATGTGTTCTTGTGCAATGCTGTTTTGGAAATTAGTATTTCTGTATTATTCCACCACACAGTGGTAAAATAGAATAAGATTTTTTCATTTATACATGTAAATGTCCTTAAAATATTTTTTAAACTTAAAATCAAAAACTAAATGTTAAAAACATTTTTGGAATAAAGCTAACACTTATCTTCCCCCAACATTTTACCATAAAAATTTTTAAGCACACAGAAAAGTTGAAAAAAATTTACATACAATCATCACCTAGATTCTACCATTAACATTCTCCTCTACCTACTTTATCACATTTATTCGTCTGTCCATCATTTTTTGATGCATTTCATTTCTAAGTAAATTGTAGACACCTGCAATTTCCCTTAAACACATCAGCATGTGTCCCATGCACTAAACTCTTATTTGCTTTTAGGCTTTTTAGGTTTTTTTTAGGTGAAATTTGTAACTTTCAATAAATGCACAAAACTTAAGTGTATATTCACTGAGTATCGAGAAACGCATAAACCTAATTTGTATCGAGAAACGCATAAACCTAATTTAAATCTGTTATTTACTCATGTTCTTTCTCAGTCAATTCTAGCCAAAGATTAGTTTCATTTACCATAGATCTTCATATAAATGAATCACAGAGTGTTTGAAAGTCAACTGTGTGTATTGCGTAGCATTCCATTATGTGAATGTACTGCTTTATCCCTTCTACTGATAAACATCTCTACTGTTTCTAGTTTTGGGCAATTCTGAATAAAGTTGCTATGAACATTTCTTGTGGAAATATATTTTCATTGCTCATGGGCTCCACCTAGCAGCAGAATTTCTGGGTGCATGTTTAGTTAAGAAAT
This sequence comes from Neophocaena asiaeorientalis asiaeorientalis, assembly GCF_003031525.2. NCBI lineage: Eukaryota > Metazoa > Chordata > Mammalia > Artiodactyla > Phocoenidae > Neophocaena > Neophocaena asiaeorientalis. The sequence continues at coordinate 2,075,118 of NW_020174050.1, forward strand.
TGCCAAACCTGTTCCTAAAGTGGTTGTACTATTTACACTCTCATCAACAAGGAGTTCTAGTTACTGCACATCCTCAGCAAAATTTGGTATTGTCAATCTTTATAATTTTAGCCATTCTAGTGGATGTGGCTGGTGGTATCCCACTGGGGTCTTAATTTGCATTCCCTGATTGCTGAGAATATTTAGCATTTATTTAAGTGCCATTCATAGATCTTTTGTCTATTATGCCATTTAATGCACAAAACAACTCTTTGACACAGGTACTAGCACCTTATCTTCATTTTACAAATGAGGCATAAGGAAGTTAAGGATTGCTCAAGCTCTTAGCACTTATCCTTGCTCTTACTGTCAATAATATATCTAACTGGGAAATAAATAAATGTTAATGAACAGTGCTTTGCCTTAGTACCAGCTAAAACTTTACTCGTTTGAATAAAGCTATGACCAATTTTATTTTATTTTGTCTTTTGGGTTTTTTTAAGTTCACATTCATAAGCATTTTCTTTTTTAAATTTCATTAAAAAAATTTTTTTAATTGAAGTGTAATTGATTTACAAAGTTGTGTTAGTTTCAGGTGTACAGCAAAGTGATTCAATTATACATACATATACATACTTTTTTTTGCCAGATTCTTTTTCCTTAGAGGTTACTATAAAATATTGAGTATAGTTCCCTGTGCTATACAGTAGGTCCTTGTTGGTCATCTATTCCATACGCAGCAGTGTGTATATGTTAATCCCAAACTCCTAATTTATCCCTCCCCCACTCCTTTCTCCTTTGGTAACCATAAATTTGTTTTCTGTGTCTGTGGGTCTATTTCTGTTTTGTATATAAGTTCATTTGTATTTTTTTTTAAGATTCCATGTATAAGCGATATGATTCTTATCTTTCTCTGAAGCTATGACTAATTTTAGATGACTTTCTATCACATTTTTGCTTTTAGAGCCAGTAAGACTAACTGGCTTATGTAACAACATCATAAAAACAAGCCCCCAAACTGGCATTAGGCTATTTTATTTTACAAAGAGTCCCTTAAGCAATTAAGTAGAAAACCCTAATCAAATTTCTAAAGTTTTCTTAATTCCTTTATGCAAAGATAAGTGACCCTAGTTATCTCTCAGAGGGAATGGTCTATTCCCCAAAAGTAATAAACATTCAATATAAAAGAATTATTTTGTGATTTTATAGTAAAATGACTTTCTAATATTTTATTAATTACTTCAAAATACTTTACTGTTCTAATGACACCAAATAAAAGCAAGAGTGTTATAGGCAAAATTATTACCCTAAAAGACTTCTATAATTATTATTACTTCATCTGTTACATTTTAGTAAGAATACATAAAGATTACAATAGGCTATAGGCTTTAACATTGCTTTGAAAGGAAGAAAATCAATTGATTTCTTTTTGATTCAATATTGAAAAATGTTATGAGACAAGTATGATTTCAAACCACACAGTGATTGAAAATTTCAGTTAAGTCAAAATTTTACTTTCATTATATATCAAAAACAGAACATTTACATTTCTGACTGATAGAATCACCTCCACTGTGGAATACAGAAAATAATTAGAATGGTGAAATAAAAAAGAAAAAGATTTTTAAGCTGAGGGTAGGAAACTCACCTGGAACGACCTAGAGTGCTTCCTAAATATAAGATTCAACAACTCCCTAATTGAGAAGTTACCAATCCATAGAGACAGCACGACTGGTGAATAGAATTGGATTTAAAAAAGTGATTTAAAATGAGGTTATCCAACTAATTATTAAATGCCAGAAGAATGAGGTTATCCAACTGATTATTAAATGTCCGAAGAAGACACACAATTGAGCAAACAGAGGCTGAGCTTAAGTACCTTTCACACTAAGTACTCTGGGAGAGGAAAAGATGAGTGAATATAAGCCCCACTTATCAGGAGCTTGCTGATTTGATTTGGGATGTCTCAATCATTCTCTTAGCCTGAATGCAATATAGAGGGATTCCTATGGCAGTTCGTACTTTTAGATGAGTAGGATAATAAACAATGTATGATTTTTCTGGCAAGACAGTTTATAACACTAATTCTTATCCTTTTGCTAAAAGATTATAGTCTCAGTTACTGTGATAAATCTTAATGTCTGTCCACTGTTACCACAAAGTCATATAAATTAAAGTGCACATCTGTTAAACAGAGAGAAAAAAAAAATTACTCTTGGGGACAATACCTCCTGTCTTCCCCCAGAACAAGCCAAAGATAGCGGTGTGTCCTTGGTTCTTTCTGACTGGGCTTCAATGTCTGCACCATTGTCCAGCAATATTTCCACAACACCAACATGACCAGCTGTAGCAGCCAAGATGAGCGGAGTAAAACCTGAAGTAAAATAAAGATCTTCTTAGCTAAGCAAAGAAACAGTGCTGTTGTCCATCAAAATAGGGCTACAAGTAGTATTTCGTCACAGAACACAAATAATTCAGAAGAAAAGTTAACAAAAGTAGGCCTTACCTTTCTTGTCTCTGTGCTCAATACTAGCTCCTCTCTCTAGCAACGTCTGTACCAGTTCCTCATGACCACCAGCACAGGCAAGCGTTAGTGCCGTGTCATGATTACTCTCAGTCTGTAAAAAATTGTTGATTAGCTCATTAGACAATTAAAAATGTTAACATCAATTACATAATATGTACATATACCAAATACACACACACACACACACACACACACACACACACACATATATACCATTCTACTATATCAAACATTTGGATAGTAACCTCTTTTTTTTCCCCCACAAATGGTCAACTTGTGATTTTTTTACACTACAAATAATACTTGAACTTTATGGGCAATTCTTAAAGCAAGCAAGAAGAAAAAAAACATATGATTTTCAACCATATGCTATTTTCAACTACATGTTTTAAGAAATACTACTGTGGACTCACTTTCCCTTCTACCCATAAATGGAGTAGCATAGACAAGATTTATCTTCCCATCCCAAACGACAAAAAAAGACAAACTATTTGAAATGATGTTAGTTAGACAGGCAACACATGACAGTGATCACTGAGGACAGAAATGATTAACTTATTGTATAGCCTGGAGAGTTTCCAGGCTAAAGTGCAGGAAGAGGGTACCCAAACAGAGCCTGGCATTCTCCCTGCGTTGAAAAGAGAGTTTGGAGAAGTGAAGGTGGCTAGAATTCATGGGGTAGGCTACTGGAGAGGAAGGCACTACATACAGAGGGTACTCCAGAGATCTGCAGAGGGCTCCCCTTGAGTCTTCAGCTGAGCTCTGATCAACACATGTGCATAAGAAAAATTACTGGAGGCCAGGGAAAGACTACCAGAAGGGACTGAACAACACCTAGAGCTTACACAGAACTGGGAATAGTTTGGTTCCCACAGCCAGAGCAGAAAGACCCTCAAAACACACAGAATATCAAGAAAAATCCTCAGCCATTAGGCCAAATTAGCTACTTTGGACCCATCTAACAAAGCTGAAAAACAAGTCTTGAAATGAAAACATTATTTCCAAGTAACTTAACTGCATTCGAGGAACAAAGCCCCTAAAAATTTAAAGGAACAAAAAAATATAATATACAATGCATTTTGAAAGACAAACACAATTATAATTGAGACATGACACTGTTTATATACAGTTTACTTCTGACTTATGCCAGTGATAGTGACCAATAATAGATTTAACCAGTGGTCACACTCTATCATAGTATGTGGCTACCAGAAAACATAATTTGAGTCTTGCATTATTTTTTTATTGTATAGCTCTGTCTAAGCCATCTTCCTGCTTTTACATGTTCACCTCTATTACAGCATTTATCCCCAGTCTTCCTTATGTTAATATTACTTATGTGTCTATCACCCTCAGGGGACTATAAATTCCTGGAAGGTAATAAACATGTCTTATTTATGTTTGCATTCTCTACCTATTAGTGATGTCTTACCTAGGAAACAATAAAAGATAGTTAAGTTGAATGAATGACAGTAGCTGTAAGGGTCATAGAATAAAAGCTATCACTAATAAAACAAAGGATTACATAAATGAAATATACATTTACTGTGTTATATAATATTATATTTATTTCAGGTTTATAAGGAAGGAATCTGATTTCAGAGAAAAGGAGACAAAGGTCAGAGAAATAACCTTCCGATGGTCACACATGCTAACAATGGGTAAAGACTGGTGTAAAAAAACCCAAGAAGATCATCGATAACAAAATGCTGCTTACCCTCTTACATCAGAGAGCAGCCCTAAGGCACAGCTGACTGAGGTGAACAGAATGCTAAGTCTATCTGTATTATGTGTTCTCTATGTTAGTATAGACAATCAGTAGAAGAGTAATCTTTATTACAAAGAGTCAACTTTATGATAAAGTTTATGAGGTTTCTAGAAGTCTTCTAGGGGTTAAAGAGTAATTCAGGAAACTGGTGCCAATCATAATAGAGAATGAAGAGACAAACAAAATTTGGAAAAGGTAAGCATGGAAAATTTCAGAGGATCAGTAAAAATTGGGTTTTTTTTCCACATTATAAAACATCAATTCAATTGACTTATTAAGCACCTTTTATATTCAAAGTACTCTGCTAGATACTCTAGCGCTGACAAAGATAAGTAAATACAGTCTCTGCTCATTAGGAGTTTACAGGTTACTGTACAGGGCAAATTTAGGTTGAAACTAAGAGAGAAATAAATATGAACAATGTGAGAGTTGAAGGAAAAGATATTTAAAGCTGAAGAAGAGGGGGAGGTTAGTCAAATTCCCTGGGCAACTTAAAAGTAGGTAACTTCACTATATTTCTGCATTAAGGTGAAATTAAAGCAATTTACAACAATCTTTTTAAGACAATAATGAAAGAATTTAAAGATTCTGAAGTGAGACTTTCACCGCTCCCCCAAATATATACTACACATTCCCAAAATGGTAAGAAATATCCTGATTTGCAATATATCAAGAAACAATTTAACTGAAGTAGGAGTTTGGGTTAAAATTAACTACTGATAAGATGCAGGTAGTTTTGAATTAAAGAAAACAGGTGTTTTGAATATTTCTAATCAAGGAAGTGAAATGTAGGTGAAGACTTTCTAGAAGGCAAAGTAACACTAAAGTTATGTTACTATACTGGTTACCAAGTCACATTCTTGGTCATATATCTAAGAGAAACCTGGAAAGGAAAAAGATGCCCAGAGCTTTGTTAAGAGCTTTCCAGGTTTATATTCTAAAGAAAATTTCCATTTAGCTCACAATATCATAAAATATACCATTCTGTATCATAACATGTTATGATGATTCAGGCTTATAAAAAATGATAAAATTATATTCAATGTAAAAATATTCTGTAAATTACCAGCATGACTATTCAATTTTACAAGATAAAAAAACAAGCAAGAATCATAAGACAAATGAAATAGTAAAGGAAAAGGCAGCTTTTAATGAGCTAGAATATAAGTGAAAAAAAAATCTGAACTATAAAAAAGTGTATCTATTCATTTCATTTAAAGTAATTAAATAAATTACTTTGAAAACTATTAGGATTTAAAGGGCTGAATATTTTTTAGACCTCCATAGTCCCAAATATCTCATTCTCTAACCACGTTAGGGGTCATGTGTAAGATTAAAAAGGATGACACTTTAGGGCATTCAATAAATGAGAAAAATCAGTAAGACAGTACATAACCTATTTAAAACACTTCATATAAACAAGTCGAATGCATGCATTTTAAAGTAGAATGCTTTAATGGCAGAGTATTTCATATTACTATTATGAGTTAAATGAGTTTTTTCCTGGGCTCCTTAGTTTCTCATTAAATCGTGGTGAAACTGTTTTCCATGTTGCAAAAACAGAAGAAAAGAGAAATACCAATGACATTTATACCATTAAAGGTAAAACATAATTTTACATACTCTACAATTTCAGTCTTGATATGTAGGTTAAATTTAACATCTACCTCTTTAAAAGATAATGGATACATTTTAATTATTAAAAACAGGAAAAAAAGGCAAAATTACATGAGGAGGTATTTATTTTTCTCATTTTTGAGATGTGCTAGAATAAGTTATTCCAAGTTTAAGGAAAGTCTTTAGAAATTTGAGAATAAAATGTCAAGCAGTTCAGAACTGGAACACAAGTTCAGTTCATGCCAGAACACAGGTTTTAGAACCTATGAAGAGAAAAACTAATTCTTTCTCACTTTCGGCTAGCAGAGTTAATAAAAAGTTCACTCTATAAAATACAGAAAATATTTAATTAATTCAGGGGATTCAGCTCTAACCTTCAACGAGATTTATTGTTTCATATAAAACCATAGTTCTTAAAAATCTATATGTGATTCCTAATTTCCACATCTAGAGTACCCAGGTATAAGTTTTATTATACCACTCAAGCAAAATAAAAAGAGATTAGAGCTATGTTATCAGAATGTATAGTAAAACAGTCCCAAATAATTACTTCAAACTATCATTTATTGACGTTTCCTAAAATAAATTTTGGTAACAGCACAGTGTGTAGTATTAATCTTAAAAGTTTTGATAGTATCCAAACTTAATTCAATAAAACAATTACATGAGAGGTGGAGAGCCTGTGGCACACAAACCAAGGGTGATTTCTAGTTATAGAATGTAAGATTTGAGGAATGTTATAAAGAATGCAAACTCTTATCGTCAGCATTCTTTAAGGGCCAGAAATTACACACATGATTCCAGCTAATCCTTGTTTAAAATATTAGTTCCCTATTATAATGATCAACTAAAGGACCATTTTTCAAAAATCATTAGCATTTAGAAAAAGAGACTTATATACTGAGGCATTAAAAAAAAAATCACACCTCTTTTGTTCTTCCTTAAGATTTGTGGTAAATATGCCGTATGGCCAAGGAAATATGCTAAACAGATGTAAAGATTAAACACACATGACCCTTTGCTATCTAGGCAGACCCATTTTCTAGATTTTAGACCCAGAGTCTTATTTTTGTTTGTTTGAAAGCTGGCTCCACTAAAAAATTGGCTGTTAGGCAAGGCCTCTTTCCTTACCTGTAAAATGGTAATAGCAACAGTACCTACTTCATGGAATTGTTACAGAGATTAAGTTAAAGAAGTAAGTATCTGTAAGAGTAAGAATGTACATGTTGGGCTTCCCTGGTGGCACAGTAGTTGAGGGTCCGCCTGCTGATGCAGGGGACACGGGTTTGTGCCGCGGTCTCGGAAGATCCCACATGCCGCGGAGCAGCTGGGCCCGTGAGCCATGGCCGCTGAGCCTGCATGTCCGGAGCCTGCGCTCCGCAACGGGAGAGGCCACAACAGCGAGAGGCCCGCGTACCGCAAAAAAAAAAAAAAAAATGTACATGTTAAGTTTTGTTAAATAAACAAATGGAAGATCCAATTATTAGAGGAATTTTAATCTTTCAAAATAGAGGAAGAATCTTAGTATTAACTTTTTCATCATATCACCTGTCTGTAGTGGCACAGCACTGTCACACATAAACCAAAATATCCATTACGTAAAATCTCATGGAATTTGTATTGAGAATCTAGAAAAAACTTCAGGTGGATTAAGCATAAAAGAATCTTTGTATTTATCACTTTAAGTACCTTCTTGGTATCATAAAAACTAGTAAGTTAAAAAAACTAACACTGAAGGTTAAAGAAAAAATGGTGAACAATTATTTCCAAATAATTATTTTGTATTATGTGTTCCAAAACAGGAAATTTCTAACTAAGCAGTTATGGTAAACTCCATGAAAAGTATTGTAACTCTTATTAGGCTAACCCAACTGAAAAGCCTCAATGTAAAGACCAGATAAAGAAGCAGATTTTTAAGGAACCATAGTCAAATCTTTTTACATAAGTATGTCTACTACATTTAAAATGTACATCGTTTGTTCAAATTAACTTTTTAAAAGTATTTATATGTAACTTCTCAGAAATTAATTTATGGTTGGTTGAGTGGTATAGTCAGGTAAAATTTCATTATCACTATAATCTCAAATTCAATAAAATCATGATCATCCTTGATGGAACCTTTTCTGTAGCTGATTGATTAATTGATTTAATTTTGGCTGCACCGTGCAGCATGCGGGATCTTAGTTCCCCAACCAGAGATCGAACCTGCCCCGCTGCAGTGGAAGTGCAGAGTCTTAACCACTGGACCACCAGGGAAGTCCTTGTGGCTGTTTTATTTTAAAGCATTAAAAAAAAAAAAGAAGAAACCCTTTATATTTTGGTGAATTTTTACTTTTGCTTATGGATCAATTTTTGATCTCACAAAATTAGAAAATATACTTCTGGTTAAAACATTAACAGACTCAGAGCAAAACAGATTAGAGGAAAATAATGCAAATTCAATAATAAGTTCAATCCAATTCTATAATGCTGTCAATATGAAATGTAAACCATTGTGGTTCACCAAATGAATGTCTACTTTTTTTTATGAGACTAAAAATGAAGCCCTATAGTATGGTATTTGGAAGGGTGCCTTTGAAGTCAAACCAACCTAAGTTTGACTCCAGCCCCACCATTTCTTAGTTAAATGAAGTGATTGTAAGCCAAATGCTTAATCTCTCTCTTAGTCTAGGTTTCTTCGTCAGGAAAATGGGTGTTTAAGAGTAGCTACCTTATATGTGTAATCTGAAGATTGAATAAAGTTATTCCTTAAAAAAAGCCCTTAACTATTTTAGGTGCTCAAAAAAAAGTTAGCTCATATAAAATAAGGGAAGCAAGTAAGAACAGAAATGAAATTCCTTTTTCATAGTATTACCAAGAAACATCTTAATGAAAAGGAGGCTTTATTTCAATAGCTTAATAGTACAGGCCCTTAAGGATGCAATAATACAAACACACACACACACACACACACACACACACACACACACACACACATACTCTCTCTCTCTCTCTCCCCCATCCCCCCTCCCTAAAATTGATGCTTATAAAGAAGTGATCATTTATAAAACTGCAAGTTTTATAATGTACACCACCACCCTCACACTAGTCTCTCCATCAGGCATTAATCAAAACACAAAACTAAATAAACTTCAAACATTTCTCAGTCCTGAAGAAAGCCACATACCCTTACCTCATTCAGCAGTCTTCTAAGCTAGGCTGCTTGGCATTTCTTCAGGACACAACACAAGCTACCTTCTCTTTTCCAACCTCAGTTTGCTCTTGACATTTCATGGTAAACTAATTCTTTTAAAAAACTTGTTTTTTAAACTTAACAGTGTTATAGAAACAGACACATAGACTTACTACATATTTCAGTCAGCAAGATCAGAATTTTCAAAGACAATATAAATGTAACTGAGTATATATGCTATATAAATAGAATCCAATATGAATTTTAAAACACATCTTCTAATTTAAGCTTAGAAGAAAATACATAATCTTAAATAAGTTCTTTCTTTTTACATCCGTTTTTAAACTAAAGTTTAAGAAAAAAAGATTACTTGATGACATCAGAAACCAGATCTTCACAATAATTATCAGTAATAATCTGTATTCGGTATTTTATTTCTTTAAATGTGGATTCTAATTTATAACTGTGGCTCAGGTCTTTGCCCAGAGACAAAGCAGTCTAAGATGATTTAAATAACTGATTAATGTTTCTAATGATGATATAATTCCAGCTAAAAACTATCACTCCTGAGTTTGGAGCTTACCTGTGCATCAATATCAATGGCAGGGTAGATAGGAAGCATGGCTGAAGGAGAGATGATAGGACTTGGAGTTGGAGTCTGAGGTTGGGAAATGGAAGCAGCGATACTGTGGGTAGGAGTGTTTGACATTGCAGATGCTCTTCCACTGACTGCTGTTGAACAAAATAACTGTACTTAATGAGGATGAAACATTGTTAGGTAACAGCAAGAAATAGTTGTCAGAAAATATTTAAATATCTTTAAAAACAAAATATCTACAGGTAGACTGCCATAGCACTAATAACTCATTTTCCTGGTTATTTCTGACACTGGACAACAGACCAAAATTTAAATATATATTGAGAGTAACCCATTTGCTAAACAATAAACCATATGAAAAACAAATTCCCCTCTTATGGTATGTAATCACAAAACCTTAATTCAAAATAACCCTGAAAACAAAACTATTTTTATGAATTAAAATTAAATATATATGCAAATGGTTATCCATTATATCTTCTTAATCAGAAAAGGAATAAAAGTTAAAATAGTCAAGTTAAGAAGGAGAAAATGTGTCTTTTACCTGCCAATTTCACACCTTATTTTCTAGAACTAATGAAAGTAATATCACTGTTTGGGGACATTCGCTATTGAATATTTAAAATACTTCCTATTCTTTTATTAACTGCAGACAGGGGGTGGCCCTCAGTATGACAGCATATATATATAAAAATTTGATCCTCACACAGAAATAGTTTCTCACATACAGAATTATTCTGAAGGGCGTAAAACGCTCACCAATCAATCTAGCAATCACACTGACTTAAGGAGACAAAATTAAAATATTAGGGTAGAAAAAATGTATGCATGCAATCAGCCTTCAAATATAGATTACTGTTAGTTCTTCTAAGTATAATTTTGCCATGATATTATTTTCATCAAAATAAGCAAATTAAGAAGGGGCTAATTAGGTCAGTACTTGAGATGGGAGAATTCCAAAGGTGGTAGCAGTTGAGGGTACTTTATTCCCTCATCAACTCACTTCTGGAGTTGCCATGTGAACATCAATCCTTTTTCCCCCTTATTAAAAATGCTATAGCACTAGAGTCTGGGCATTAATCTTTGAATGATCAACAGTAGTGTGGATGTATGTTACCAATGTAGTTATCAACTACATCAGACAGAAAACAATCATGATTCACAACTGTATCTGAAACCAGGCAAAAGAGGTTATGCTCCTACCAAGAACAAAACTGAAATAGACCTTATCATAACAATTATAAACACAATTGTCAATTAAGAAATCTATTTTACATGAAATCCTTAGTTCAGGCACAAACATACACTATACATTATAGCAACACACATTCTAAAATTATACATTTTTAAGTCCACTTAAAAGCCAAAGGAAGAACAAAGGAGGAAACAAAACAAAACAAAACAAAACAAAACACACTATTTGAATCCTTAGGTATCCAGATCAATAGAAAAGGGCATGTATTCAACACTAACATGTTAATCATCTAATGACCTTGATATTGTTACTCCACGTTGACAGTTTTGTATGTTAAGAAAAAGATCAAGACAATTCAAATGTACACATTCTAGATATAAATTTCAAGACCATATAAAATCTATGGCTCTTAAAATGGGTTCCATATTCTCCTCTGATTAGACTGATTTTCACAAATGAAAATGCTAAACACAAAATTAGCTTAAACAGAATGAACACCAATCTGTCCAAAAAACTGAATTTTATTTCATGATACTGAACAAAAAAATCTAAGTTTATTGTTAAATGACTAAATTATAATTTACATTTCAATTTGAATAAGTTCTTTTAAAGAATATATTAGTTTTCTTATTTTTGGTCAAACTGGTTGTTCTTATCACCTCTTCTAAAAGGAGACAGGAAAAATCAATTCCCTCATTTAATTCCCTTGGGGTACCTATGATATTGGTTTACTAAAACTAAATAGCTGCCTGTCACTCATCCATTCTCTACAATTAAAAGTAACAATTGTAAATATGTAGGTACCTGAAGGAACCATGGTACAGACCAGATCTTTACATGTGGAACTTCATTTTAGGGTCAGAGAGGGAAAACCAGATGCTCAAAGAAGTTCTAACGTCAGGTAAGGAAAGAGGGAACTTGACAGCACAGCAAAGGCAAGTTGTTAAGACTGGTTAAATAGGGAACTGATTTTGCTTTGGCTAGTACAGAAACCAAGGAAGATAGAAGATTCTGACCAGCCAAGTACTAGAGAAAAAGAGACTGAATCTTATAAAAGCAGTCTAATAAATGGGGACTAAGGAATAAAGAATAGACATTACGCTGAAGGAGAGAAGGAAGACTGAGCCTAATGAAGTTGTAAGATATTAAAAAACCCAAAGAAAGAAGTGGAAATGGTCATTAGTCAACTGAAATAACAATTACTACCATAGAAGAAGTTTAAAGGCTGTGGAAGTGAGTGTATATGTGTATGTTTGTGCACGTGCACATGCACGATGCAGGAATGGGTTGCAGGGAGGTAGCTGGATGTTTTTAATCCTGTTCTTTCTTCTGGCCATCTCTCCTCTCCCCATATAAATGAGAATAAACAGGTAAAGTACTTTTATAATATGACAAGTATCTGTCATATTTCCTAAGAAGTTATAAGCTTTAAAAAATAATTTTATATGAAAACACCTGGAACACATAGGGAGAATTTAATTGTTTTCGTTTGGTAAACAAATCAACAGAAAAACTACTTTACAAACCTCCGATAATTCTGATCAGCATAAAAATTATACAACTGGCAAATCATTACTGAACTATGCCCAAGAACATCAGGTAAATTCTGATAGCATATCAAAAAATTTTTAATATTCATCGGTATGGAATGTCCATTCTTCATTTAATTGAATAAATAACATTTAATTCTACACATTCTTTGGTAGTTGAATTGACATATTATAAAGAACACCATTATGATCTAGATTAATGGCCATGAAAGTAATATCAAATTTGGCATTTGGAGCTACTGTGCTTCAATTTTCATAAGATATATACTGTTTTTTAAATTACATTCCCAATTATTATAACCCACTAATGGTGATTAGTAGTAACTTTCAAATCTATAGGAAAAATGTATACTTCTTAATATAAGAAGATTTGTAGTTCTTACTAACAATTAATAGCATTTTTTCCGATGTAGTTACTGTACCCTCTAAGATTAGCAGAGACTTTCATTCCACATACTATTGTTGACGTGATACTAAAAGAAGACTAGGAAACTTTAGAGCAATTTCTAAATACAAAATCTGTCTCATTAGCTGGTTTCTTAGTTTCTGAATGTTAGCTAAATATCTCAACACTATACAATTTCATTTTCTTTTATTCTTTTAAAAGATTAAAGTTAAATTATGTATAATCTCATCATAATATATAATGCTACTTAAACATAGTTTCAAAATTAGAAAAAATTTAATCATCCTTTAAGTATAGACCAAAGAATTAAAAGGGGGGAAGAGAGCAGATGAAAATTATCAAAATTCACCTATTTACTCCCTTTGTTTTCCCCTGTTCCTTCTTTTTCTGTTTTTTTTTCTTTACTTTTTTTTTAAGTGAAGAAAATTATTCTTTTCAGTACAGTACTCTTATGGCTTATAATCCTGTAAAATCTCATTCTACTACTTTGTTACAGAACTCACAAAAACTAAGTACCCCAAACTAGAACCATTAAAACAACCCCTAAAATATTTCTTTTTGCCAATGAATCTGATTAAAATGGAAAAAAATTTCTCTGCCTACCCATTTAAAGATATATCATTTATGATACTATCAAGGGACCACACCTGCTCATAATACAATTAGAAAGAAACTACACATGAACATTCACAGGGGATAAATCACTGACATACAGTATAATCAAACCTTATTTGGTTTGGTACTTTATTATTGTTGTAAAAGTATTTACTTTTTTTTTTTTTAATATCCATCAGGTTTGAAGTCTGATCCATTAGGATATAAAGTATTTCTGTTCACAAATAAGCTTTCTGATATATCCTACTAGTTTTGCAGTTCAACTTCTATCAATTTCCCAGTTTACTGGTGTGAATACAGAAGCAAAAAAGCCAAAATTTTATCAGTATTCTGAACTCAAAGAGAAAAAACAAAACCAAAAACAAACAAAAAAATCAAACATCAACCTGACTACCGAAAAACCTAGATTCCCAGCCTACCCACCTAAGTCAGAAAGTTTCAGCCACTTGCATTGAATAAGCTAATCTTTAATTTGACCTGTATCCATCTGAGAACGTCTGAGATTGAACTAATATTTCTAAAGATATACATGGTTCAAGAGTCCAGAAATAGTTCTCAAGTTGGGTAACGGCAAAAAATTCTGGCACACTCTTACTCGCCTTAAGCAAATCATATTTGATACCTGCTCATAACAATATAACCCACCTGCCATGATGTCATCCAGCGTGTCATTGAGGGTCTGAGCAGGGCTGGCTACCATTAACCCTTGTTGTGTTTCTGTCAGAATTCCTTGCCCCAGCCCTGCCAACTGTGCTTGGCCCAGTACTGGCTGTCCAACTATCACTCCTTGCAGTTCTGTAAGATTTGCGATGGACCCTGGAGGCAAGGGACCTGCCGCCAGAGGCAAAGCTTGAGGCATGGCCAGAGGCTGGACTGGTGCAAAACCCATCTGAGCAGCAGTTTGCTGGGGTTCATCTTTAAGCAAAACGGGATCCACTTGCTGTAACCGTGCATAGTCTCCCTCGGAAAGCTGTTCTCCAACCCCAACAGGAGTTAGCAGTCCCAGATGTTGGCAAGACTGTTGCTGCTGCTGCTGAAGTTGAATTCTTTGAGCTTTAACCTCTAGATACTGCTTTTTTAGCTGCTGCTGAGTTTTCAGTTGTAATTCTCGTTCTACTTTCTGTAGTTCCTCCAAAATCTTTTGTTTCTTCTGAATTTGTTCCTCCCTTGTTTTGTTCAGCTCCTCGATCTTCTCCTTGGTAAGTTGGTCAGCATGAGCCAGTTCCAAGGACTGCAGCTGTGCATTCTTTTCTATGGCTTCTTTTATCCTCTGTTCCAGTTCTGTTAACTTTCCCTGAGCCTCTTCTACAATGCTCTCTGGAGACTGATTGGTGATGTAACCCTGTACATCCTGGCTGTTTGCTGGCAAATGGCTGCTGGACTTTTGTTTAGAAGCAGCTGTGTGAAAAAGAAACCCCCTCAGAAGTGCACATGAATGGCATCCTCATTACAGAGTTACTGTTGGGAGGTTTAGTGCCAACAGTTATGCACCAAGTTAATATATCCATAGAAGGTGAAAATGCACTGTTAAGGAGTTAAAAACAAATCCACCTTCTTTATCATAAATATAAAATGTATGTATTTTATGTGCATAGAGTAATCTTTGGGAAATTAATTTCAGAATTTTAAAATATCACATGGTTAAAATTAGACAATAGAGGGATGCAGGTTTGTGATATCTAAGTGGTACAATTAAAGTAAAATCTAAGGCTATGTGTAGATAGATACCTCATCTGGTCATAAAGATGTAAAAACTTATCATAAGAACAGAAAAATAATGCTAAATTATTAAGATGTAGGGAACACTTAAACCTCTAAGTCAAGGTTTTTCTACATTTAATAGTCTGTGCCTTTTAAACACACACACATACACACAAAGAGTACTCAAACCACTGAGAAGTACCAGGAAATTAAAATCCAACTAAAATATATGTCTTTGTTGGGGCCTACCATCTCCAAGACTGATAAAGGTAAGATAGAAATTCACATATTCACAAAGCTACCTGGCCAGTAGAGAAATGGGATTCAGTTTCCCTGGAAGAAAAGATGCTGAACTATGACATCCACTGTATCTTCTGACAGCCAGGTGAATAAACATATCTGGCTATCGGTATAGCAATCATTTGCTTGCTATACCAACTGAAAAAGGTGCCAAGGCTCTAGATTGGTAGTGGTGATTGAAAAGAACTGGTGGAAATACTTAGTATTCTTGTTGGTAAAATAATATAGGTAGCCAAAAACCAAAAAATTAAAACCACATTGGTTCCTCAGGTAAAACTTTCTAAAAGGAAAAACTGATTAAAACTGGTAGCTGTAATCTTTTGGGACATAACTTACGAACATGCATGATGTAACTTCCACAAACCAAATATGGACCTCAGAGTTCTAGAGCAACAAATAACCGTATCTGAAGTAACTTTGAATTCTTGGTTGAGAAAAGGTATTCCAGATATAAAATCTATATTAAAACCAGTTATTCTAAAATAAAATTTAATTTTGATCTAGCTTATTAATCTTATGCCTCATATCACTACAGAAATTTTAGTAATTTACAAAAATGTCACCCAATTATACGCAGCCTAACATTTTAACATGAATAGAAATGACTAGTTATTAGAGGAAATCATGGATAATCAGAATTGCATCAAAGATGAGCATCTGAATTTCTACTGCTAATACTTCTGATTCCAGCACAAATTAGTGTTCTTAACTATGTTCTCTCCCAATAACATGCTTTTTTCTTGTTAAAAAAAAAATCTTCAATTATGCCGACCTAGTAAAATTCATTTTTTGTGGAATAATAATTTTAAATGGCCAGTTTTTGGTTTTTTTTTGCAATCTTATCATTTTTACTTGGACAACTTGTTAAGTCTTTAGAAGTATAACTGACCTTTATTCCTGATGGGAAGAGTAGTGGCAACATTGGCAGGTGGTTTGTCAGGCTCCTGAGGTGGGACAACCATGGGCAGTGCTTGAACTGGTACACGAGGAGCCTAAGACAAATGAAACTGATTATATATCTGCTTTTCCTACACCTTCCATTACATAATTTGCTTTAAATGAAGAATAAGTTACAAAGATCCATTCGAAATATTTTTTCATATGACAATCTCAGGCGATATATTTACTTAAAATGTGTTGGTATCAAATTATTTTCCATGACTCTTTTTTTTCAGGCCATGCTGCACAGCTTGCGGGATGGGATCTTAGTTCCCCGACCAAGGATTGAACCTGGGACCCAGCAGTGAAAGCGCTGAGTCCCAACCACTGGACACCAGGGAATTCCCTCCATGACATTTTTTTAATGAACTTTGAAATCAAAAGATTATTCTGGCCACAGTAAGAAAGCAAAGCAAAATCATATCAATCTAGAATCTGAATATTACATCAGAGGCTCATTAACCATATCAAGTATGTTATCTATAAAAAGAACTACATATTGTAACAAAAAACAATCTAGTTTAATCTTGAGCTATGACCGAAAAAGGGAAAAAGATGATATAACATAAAATGCTTTAGTTTAGAAGCTTACCCTATTTAAATCGTGGGATGGGGGCGTTAACTGAGTGACATCTGGTGGAGGGGCTGAAAGCAAGTTATTAGGATAGTCCAAAAGGTAGCAAACAACGCTTGTATGACCACCTTTTGCTGCTTCTATCAACATAGTCGAGCCATCCTAAAAGAGTGAATATGGAAGGGGAAAAAATTTTTTTTTAAAGTTAATTTACAGAAACATTAAGGAAGATATAGCCAACAGGCCCCAGACACATTAAAGTTTTAGGTTTAGTAAAGAACACTTTTCTCCAAAAACAGAAGAAAATGAACACATTTAGAATGCCAATACAAGTGGAACTTATAGATAATAATTTGTTATGCTCAAGAGTGAAAATTAATTCACAATGCTACCTGAAACATTTGAGTTACATACTTTTAAACGGTGAGTAGGATCTGCCCCATGAGCCAAAAGTAGTTCCACCACTGCCAGATGACCCCCTGCACAAGCCAGGGACAGTACAGTATGGTCATTGTTAGCTGTGGTTCTATTCACATTTGCTCCTAAAACAGACAAGGCATGATAAATCATGTTAATAGAGTGTTGTTTCTTAAATTATGGTAAACTTCAAAATCGAAGAGTAGAGAGAACAGTATAATGAAGCCCCACATACCCATTACCCAGCTTCAATGATTATAAACATGGCCATCTCATTTCACATATACCCACATC
Source organism: Neophocaena asiaeorientalis asiaeorientalis (assembly GCF_003031525.2). Taxonomy (NCBI): domain Eukaryota; kingdom Metazoa; phylum Chordata; class Mammalia; order Artiodactyla; family Phocoenidae; genus Neophocaena; species Neophocaena asiaeorientalis. The sequence goes on from NW_020174050.1 coordinate 2,092,770, forward strand.
CATTCTCCTCTCCCATCTTGAATTATTCTAAAACAAATCCCAGACAAACATGATATAATTTCATCCATAAATGTTTCAGTATGAACCATTAAAAGATAATGATAAAAGTATATATTATTCCTAATATAATCACTGTTTTAAGAAAGTAAAATATAAAATTTTATCTATATTTTAATATCTTCAGTGGGAAAGATGACTAAAAACCAATAAAAAATAAACCACACTGCCCTCTATGGGCCAAATATGGAAGGAATTAACAAAAAATAGTAAGTAATAGTAGTATAATCTTTTTTCATTGGGAAATATCTGAGAATGAAAACAGGTATATTTTCCGCTTAATATGAATTCATCCCTGATTTGGAGCACTGTGCTATGCATGTGGGAAATGGAAATAAAATACCAGGAAGAAACTGGAATCAGATTCATTAAAATTAAAGAAGAGAGGAGATAATAACTGAAAATAATTTCATTCTTGAGAATACTATGTCTTATTTATAAACATATAACACAAGGAAGTGTTCAAATTGCCTAAAATACTTTGACCAGTAAGTTATTTCTGATTTATTTTCTTTACCTACAAACAATTTCAAACTTTAGGCTACCTTTGTTATTAAGGATTTTGGTATTCAAAGTAGAATAAATGACCATGAATGAAAATGCATTTTTGGCATATTTGTTCCATTTCAATTTTGATTTTTTTGGGGGGGTGCTATATTTATGACCACCTCTCTATATTTTACAAAGAAGGAAACTTAGGCCCAAGGAAATATAAAGAAGAAAAGTGACCTGCCTTCAAATTAATCAGTGGCAGAAACAACATAAAAATCCAGGTTTTGAGATATATTATTACATAAACAGAAAAGACTTCAAGGTATCTAAACCCTCAAAGTTTTTTACATAGAGAAATTTTTCTGTATTGAAATGTTTTTTAACAAGGGTGGTATTCGGTATCAGAACTCTTCACAGTTTGGAATGGTTCTATGTGTTGCAGGGTGTTTATCAACTACCCACTCACAAAAATCTCAGTAGCATCCCTCCACCCCGTGACACCTCCAAAATGTTATTTACCTGTAAATCTCTTAATACCCAAGGGCAGGGGATAGATACCTGTGGAAAAAAATTACTGCCTTACACAAACCTACCTTTACTAATTAGGAACTGAACGGTACAAACATGACCAGCTCTTGCAGCTTTCATTAAAGGAGTTCTTCCACCTTCAGATTCATGCTCCTGTTTAAAAACCACAGACTTACTTGATATTTAATTTCTAATGAACAATTATTCCCTTTCATGAAAATCAAAAGGAAGAGAACTGAAGTAATTTCAGAATCTAAATATATTAAATAACATGCTTTGAAGTAAATCTAGGAATACATTCTTTAATTTAAACAATCTCAAATTGGAAACATGTTCTATGGAAATATAGATAAATTAAGAACTGGGGTTATATTCATGTGATTGTTACACCCTCATCTAAATCCATCTGGGTAATTTTTCCTTCTGTCTACAAAAAGGACTGTGGAACTTGAACAATGAATGGCACTCTAGCACAGCCCTCTCCAAACAATCAACATTATCAACATTATCCTAATCCACTACAAGTGATTTTCTTTCCATAAGTTTGTATCCTACGTGTATGAATTTCTCTAAGTATATCACTCTCTGTCTTTACAGACTTCCCATTATCTCTATTTTACCTTACATAAAAATAACAAGGCTAGTGATATTTAATACCATCAATTATAAGATATTACTAGAGATTTCTGGGCTTCAAAAGGATGGAGAACCAGCTGCATTTTTGCAATTCAGAATATCAGCACAGGAAAAATTTTCAGATCTTAACAGTATAAAGGTTTGAGAAAAAAACACCTTTTATAAAGCATTTTACATGCCAATATTTTTTACACTTACATCTGATGATTCTTCTCTTAAGTCATACACTAAGTTGTTTTCATTGCAATTAACTAAGCAAGATTACATTGCTGTATGTTTCACAGTCACTGTAGTAAACACTGGAAATTTAGTTCCTAAGCTGAAGAAGCTCAAAACCTAATAAGAAGAATATATGCATGACTAGCTAGAATATAATGTGCGTCATAAGTTCTCCAAGAGTTGTACCAACACAGAGCTGAAGGAGGCCACAATAGTAATCTAATTTAACCCTCTCCTTTCATAAATGAGGAAAGAGAAGTTAAGTAAAGTTTAAGTTAAGAAATCAGTTAACTGAGGAGCCTGTTTCTGCCTGCATGTGAGTTTCTGTCATAAACTATGAACTTCTACAGGAAAACACATTTGCTTATTAATCTCAGCCCCATGAACACACGGGTGCTTATGTTTTAACTAAAACCTACCTTTCTTACTCCCTCACAGGCTAAACTGGAAGAATGACTATTTTCCCCACACACAATTGCTTTTTTCTTCCCTACCTCTCAGGCTGTACTCATACTATTTCTTCCAACTGGAGTATCTCTTTTGTAACAACAGCGCAGTATCTACCTTTCTAAACCTTACCCAGCCCCAAACATAACATCTCAGATGACGTCTTCACCTCTTCTGAGCTTTTTTACTGTCTGTCCTTTCCCTATGACATCTCTTTGTAATCTACCTTAAAATGATCTCAGTAGGGACTTCGCTGGTGGCACAGTGGTTAAGAATCTGCTTGCCAATGCAGGGGAAATGGGTTCGAGCCCTGGTCCAGGAAGATCCCACATGCCATGGAGCAACTAAGCCCGTGCGCCACAACTACTGAGCCTGAGTGCCACAACTACTGAAGCCCATGCACCTAGAGCCTGTGCTCAGCAAAAAGAGAAGCCACTGCAATGAGAAGACCGCGCACCACAACGAAGAGTAACCCCCGCTCGCTGCAACTAGAGAAAGCCTGTGTGCAGCAACGAAGACCCAATGTGGCCCAAAATAAATAAATAAATATTTTAAAAAATGACCTCAGTATTTCATCCTTCTCACTAAACAAAAAGTTATTTGAGGGAAAATATTATTTACTGAATACTTATCTTTTTAACTCCGTTACTTAATAATGCTTTGAATGGTACAGGTACAATTTATTTCCTAAACTACAGTGAAATGCCTCTAAGCCATATTTGCCTTTTTATGACAGATCAGAAAAGCTTCTAAAAATAGCTAAGTACTTAAGAGAAGATCTGTATTAATTATTATGATTAATTATTAACATATCAAACACAAAATTTTCCCTTTTTTGTAGGGGAAAAGGAGTAGTAGACTGGATAGTCCTGCTAACAAGGAAAATAAGAATGGACACCAAACAGCCTAGGAAAAAAATATGACTAAATGAGATAAAGAATGGCAAAAAGGCCAACATAAAATCAGAAGTAAAGAAATACCTTTTGTCTATAATCTCCTTTCAATTAATTTCTCATCTTAGCTTTAAATATTAAGATTTAGAAAGTGACATAGCTTACCAGATCTGCTCCTGCCTGAAGTAAGACATCGGCTACATCGGTATGACCATTTTCACAGGCGTATGTTAGTGCTGTATCCCCTGTTGCTGTTGTTGCATGAACATTAGCTCCTGCAGTAGTGTTAGATACACAGCCTTAATAAAAGAATCATAAGACACAAATGTGGATACTGAAATTTCTTCTAGATAAGCCATATCTCCTCAAATTAGACAAAACAGCCTTATCCATTTCTAGAAATAGAGAATACTGTCAGCATCTTTAAAAGCAAAAAAGAAAAAAAATTAGAAATAGATTACTGCTTAAAATTAAAACTGCAGATATTTCAAACAGCAATAAGGTAAATTATTTATTCAAAATACACTAAAAATTTTATCACATTATTTTTCTATACACATTCAGTGCATCATACATCAAAAAAAAGCTATTTGCATTGCAATATTTTTACTTAAATAAATCATGTAAAAAACTCCCAAATGCAAAAATGCCTACCTGCAGCTAATAAGTATTTAACTAACTCCAAATGACCCTCTTGAGCAGCTTCCATTAAAGGGGTAGAACACCCTAGTTCTATATCAGCTCCTGCCTTAATTAGAAAGTCTGCCACTTCCAGAAAGCCTCCACAGCAAGCCAAAGTCAAGGCAGTTTCTTGAGTTTCTTCTGTCTGTGCATTGATATTTGCTCCTAAAATAAAGATTCTAATTATTTAAAGAAAGTCATTAACTTATTCCAGAGATAAGCAAAACATGATTATTTCCTAGTAAACTATACTTCAAAAATGAACATTTATATTAATGTACTAAATGATGAAGTACCTCTCCCCTATTCTAGGAGGCAGTTAAAAATAAAGAAAACTATCAAAACCACACCCACTAGTCCATATTTGACGTACACTGCTGGAATAAGATTTATTTAGCTAGAAGGTACAAGTCATGTGATTTAAGGCCTTAGAAAATAAACCACATCCCCTAGTTATAAAGGTTCAAAATAATGATGATAAAAGATGTTGATGAAAATAATAATAGATAATATTTCATATGCTGTTATTTGTCAGGTAATAAAGCATTTTACATATTATTGTTAGCTCCATTTTTACAGCTAAGGAAATTGAGATTAACTAAGTTGCCCAAGGTCACAACAACATTATCATCATCACTACAACCACCATCACCACAGTTAACACTTAACAGACACTATATGACAAAGTGTTCTAAAAGCTTTAAACACATCTATAAATTCTCACAACAACCCTACAGACAACAAAATTGAGGCACAGAAGGTTAGAAACTTGCCTAAAGTTACAAAATCGGCAAGCAGTGGATTTGTGATTCAAACTAGAAAGTCTGCTCCAAAAACTATGCTTTTAAAATTCTAGTTAATATTACCTTTCAGTAAAAGGTTTTTTTAAAATGTGCCATTCCTCCTAAATTTGTACAAACAAAACCTTTACTACTAAAAGAGATATAAAACCAGGCTACCAATATGGATAGAGATGCGAGATTACTTCTAAAGTTAAGGTATCTTAATACAGTCAAGTAACTGTTTCACTTTCCCCAAAAGAGAAGCCCACAGTGTACTGAGCTCCTTGACAGCTTCTTACACATGCATTGTTGCATTCTCATCAAGTTAGTCCTTATGGCAAGATTTCCCATAGTGTACTTTATGAAACACTAGAAACATCAAATATTTATTAATAGGTATTCTGCCCTAAGAGGCATTCTCTCAATATATTAGCTGCAGAAATGCTGAATCTCATACATGCCCCTACATAACCTACAACCCTATCCCACCCCCACTTCTCTCTATTTTTATTCACACAGCACAAAATGGCTCTGAAAGCTCTTAAATAGTAAAGAAGTCCATTTGATTTTATTTAGTATAGTATGAGAGCTGTTTTCAAAGAAAATATTTCATCTTTAGTTTTTGTGATAGCACCTCATTACAAATCTACTAGAAAAATGAAATAAATTCAATTTTATAAAATCATAATCTTACATTTTACACATTTATGCGTTAGTGTCTTGATTGGTATTGGTTACCTTGGCCTAAAAGTAACGCCACCATTTCTTCATGTCCTTCACGAGCAGCTTCCATCAATGGTGTATAACCTTCATCATTGACCTCTTCCAGGCTAGCTCCTCTTTCAATAAGTAAAGCCGCAAGTTCCACGTGCCCACCACATGCAGCCAAAGTCAATGGTGATTCAAATGAATCAGCAGGCATGTTCACTTGGGCACCACTGTCAAGAAGTAACCTAGCTACTTCAACGTGGCCATCCTGATTACAATGCAATTAAAAAAACTGAATCAGCACCATTAAAAAATCTTTAAAAATACTTCTCAATTGCTATACAATGAAGTTTACTGATCTCAATTCAAATAAGAATTAATAAATCTACATTTAACAGGTGAGTAAGCAAGCATTAATTAAGACATATCTTCAGTTTACTCTAGTAGTAAATAGCAATTGAGGATATAAAATATGTAGAAAAATATCTTCAATCAAAAAGCTTATTAACCATCAGAAAAAAAAAAAACAGTAAGCACATAAGAGATTACTGTGAGATAACATCAACACTGCATAGTATAAGCTTAAATGCTAAAAGTATAAAGTTTAGAAAGGGAAAGTAGGATTTTCATAGAAACTTTAAGGATAAGCAAAGTTTTGGCTAGGTAGAGAAAGAAATATCCAATACTTTTTAGAGGAGTGGGGGAATTGAGCATGATGGAAAAAGGGAACACAATATGTACATGGTAATTCCTTTGTTGTTCAACAATCAAATGCCAGTGAAAATTAAGAAAAAGAAAAAGAAGTTCTCTCTTAATATCTTCTGTCTTCTTTACCAGTCTCCCTTTCTCACAGTTTTCCTAAATATTGGCAACCCCAAGGCTCACTTTTCCATTCTTTCTTCCTTTGATACATTTTTCCTTCTGTATTACCTCACAGACATTTCATCTTTTTTTGAACATGTCATGCCCATTTTTGCCTTGGTACTTGCCATATTACACAACTTTAATGTCTTATCACTGTGGTTACTTTGCTGTTCCTTTAGCTCAGAATTTTCTCCTTCCATAAGTAGTCAACTCCTACATTTCCTTTAAAGTCCAGTTTAAAACCTCAGTCTCTTAGCAAATCTCCAAAACGTATGGCCCCTACTAGTATCTTTCATCTACTTATAACACTTACTTATATTGCATGTAGAGTAGGTCTACAGAATATTCCACTTTCATTTTTTAATCTACATATAGTTTGTTTCTCTAATGGGGGTGGCAAGGATGTTTTAAGTTCCTTACACACATTATGTCATTTAATCCTCACAACAACCCTAGAGAAGGATATTATTTTAACAGATGGGGAACTCAAAACCCTCCCAGAAAATCTGTTTAATCAAAAGAATAATTTACTAAAGCAAACACTGGTATGGCAATTAGAAAAACAAAAAATAACTCAAGTCTTAAATGGCTACCTAATTTTTTTTAAATTAGTAATTAAAAGTTAACATCCTTTCAATAATCATTCTCTGAAGGGAAGTTGAGACAAGAAACTTAAAATTTGGGGTCTGTTTTATCTTTGGTGTGTTTTTCTCATAAATCTGCCTATAATGTTATTCTGATTCATTTCTGTGCCACAAGTCATAGACTGAGATACAAAAGTTTAAGAGTACTATTATTACGTATTCTCAAGTACAAATTAAAAAAAAAGTTCTTAAAAAAAGGAATTCAGGGCTGAGAAAAGACCATGATAGAGGATCTTTGGGAAGGGAAAATCTCTGGAAAGGGATCTCTGGGAAAGGAGAATGACAGAGGGAGAATTATGTAATGCAGATAATATTCTAATTTCAAATTTTTCATAAATTTTAAATTACGGGTTTGATGAACATGTTTTACTTAGTATTATGTGCATACTCTGTGGATTATGTTCTCATTTTTAATAGCCTTGATCAACTTTTAAAAAGTCACTTTTTGTGCCAATTACATAAAACCAGTATAACTATGGGAGACGAAGAAAATGAAGGTAGTGCTACAAAGCTTCAGAAAGCACCTCTGATAGAAGTTAATACTGCACGACTGGCTCTTATAACTCAGATAGCTGAGGTTCTGATCCACAAGTCATGATAAACAGAATCTTTGAACCCAAGGAAACGGCACTCACTATACACTGACTCTGTCTCTACCTAATATATAAATATATTTCATGTATGTATTTCACCAATCTTACCATGCAAGCCTCCATTAAAGCAGTGTGCATTTCATCTGTTTTATGCTCTTGATCTGCGCCTGCTTCCAAAAGAAATCGCACCATCTCTAGATGTCCTAAACCAAAAGTTTATAAGATTACTTAAAAATATTTTATTATTCCCCAAAAATAAAATTAACAATATTTTGAAAAGTTGTATTTAACTTACAGCAATACATTTATTACCATAATACTAAAGTTAGCTACAAGCCACCCTCAAGTGCCCAACACAAATTATATAAGTGATCTGTGCTGTTCTACTCCTTACCCTGTTACCCTAGAAACTGCTATTACTAAAATCCTTGCTGTAGGTGAGCAAAGGTGGCCCTAAAATGCAACACCCAGAATATCCCCTCTACAACCTTTTTAGGGCCCAGGCATGCCATAGTTATTTTATTTATACTATAGACTAAATTAGCTTTTGTGAACTAGTAGCCTGGGATGATATTCATCATTGAAGTTATTTCTATGAGGAAATGAGCTTTAAGCTTCCATAACTAACTCACAGACATTTTAGGAACAACCTGCTTGTAAGTTGGAAACCATATATATAAAAATATTCTTGAAACAACACCATTTATATTTATTCATTTATTTAGATATAAACATATACATACACATACATATATATACACACACATATATATACACACACATATATTTATGTAGTTTCAAATAAACCATATGCTTCAGTTCAGATAAAGATTACCTTGTGAGTAGTTACAATGAACATAAATTATATTTTAAAAAGGACTTCAGATACTATGTAAGAAACAGTAGAAAAGTGACTAATTTTTTTCCAACTTCATCTGGAAATGAGCTGCAGTCAATTTTCAGTCAACTGGAAATGGAGGAAGGAGTGGATGGCAGAATCATGAACAGTTAAAATTAACTCTGGTGAATAAGTGTAGCACCTGCCATACCTTGTTTTTGCTAACAAACTCTCTCTCCTTCCTCTCTGTCATTCTCCCTTCCCAAAGATCCACATCAATGTTTAGTCTCAGCCTGAATTCTATCCCTTCCCCATCTCCTCCTTGTCAATCTGTATCCTAAGAGACCTCACCAGAAATAGGGGAAAGTAAGAGTGTCCATGGATCCTTGGAAGTAGTAGAGATGTTCTCCACCAGCTCAGTTCTATATCCAGTTTCTCTAAGGAAAGCCTGCAAGCCCCAACCTCAGCAGGGTGGGGCTACAAGCATAGGAGAGAGGGAAGAGTAGTTATATATAGCCCCATCTCAAAGCTCATTGGCCAGCTGGGTCTCAGTAGTAAAATGGAGCTAGTTCCGGGTTCAAAAGTATTTGATGGAAAGGTAAGACAGAGCCACCCAATCAGCCTGCCCTGGAGAGGCTGCCCCAAGGCTTAATTTCTCCCCTCCCAATGAAGATCAACCTCTGCGTAACTACTGAACAGAACTGGAGAAGTAAGAGACCTCAGCTGTGCTTCCTAAGTACCCTTAATCTGAATTATCTGTAACACGAAAAAATCAAAAGTCCTTTAGAGCACATTTTTACATTTAACTTAAATTTTAGTCACTTATGTGTCTAAGGAGTATTTTAGCCATGTTTTTTAAGTGAAGTTATTCCAAAAGACCTCACAAAATCCTGGCCACTCTGAAGTACTGATAGAATGAAACAAAACAACAGGAGGTCCAACACAAGGGTGAAGGAATCAAAGCCCTGGGTGCAAAATTTAAGGAGACATTCACTCACAAGCTAGTGTATGTGAAGATTCAGCCATCGAGAGTGAGTGCCTCCTTAACTCTTTTTTTTTCCTCCTTAACTTTTATACCTTGCCTTGCAAGAGCTTTTTCTTGATGCCTCTGGGTCAAAAATGTATCACTTATTTTATGATACAATCATGACACAGCTGCAGACGGTAGAAAACATTGAAGTGAATGGGCTATGCAGGTAAAAAATTTCATGAAATTTTCTTTTTAAAAAGTTTCTTAGTTTAGGGCTTCCCTGGTGGCGCAGTGGTTGAGAATCTGCCTGTTAATGCAGGGGACACGGTTTTGAGCCCTGGACTGGGAGGATCCCACATGCCGCGGAGCAACTGGGTCCGTGAGCTACAACTACTGAGCCTGAGCATCTGGAGCCTGTGCTCTGCAACAAGAGAGGCTGCGATAGTGAGAGGCCCGCGCACCGCGATGAAGAGTAGCCCCCGCTTACCATAACTAGAGAAAGTCCTGGCACAGAAACAAAGACCCAACACAGCAAAAATAAATAAAATAAATTAATAAACTCCTACCCACAACATCTTCTTTAAAAAAAAAATGTTTCTTAGTTTATAGCAATTTATCTGTCAAAAAGGTTGATTCTGAAAAATGTCTGGCTCTGTGGCTGTCTTTTTAGAATCTAGATTAACTAGCTGAGGACCAAGTATCTTTCCAGACAATTATCTTGCCCCCCCCAAAGAAGATATTTTACTCTATTATCAGTATTTTCAGGTTGATTGACATCATTTAGAACACTATGTACCCCCTTTGTACAGCTATATATTGGTAGGTATTCTCAATTTCAACCAGCTCTTCCTTCTAACTTTATTAAACTTGTTAATGATACTCTAAAATTGTTCTTTTGAATACAAACTCCCTCCACACCACTTTTTATTTTCCTTTTCATATATCCTCCTTTCTCTTCAATTCTTTTCCTTTCTTCTTGGTATCATGAGAAATAGCTTAAGCACCTTCTTGTTAATAAATCATTCTAGCTTCTATTTATTTATTTATTTATTTACTGGCCATATCGCATGGCACGTGGGATCTTAGTTCCCCTACCAGGGATCTAACCCACGCCGCCTGCAGTGGAAGCGTGGAGTCTTAACCACCGGACTGCCAGGGAAGCCCCTCATTCCAGCTTTTATTGCATTTACTTTAAATTTACAGGCTAAACCCTTCTGGATTCAATAGGATTCTTTTGTGTAAACCAGGCAAAATACTCTGACAAGCAAAATCATTAAAAAGTGCAGTGCATATTAAATAACTGTTTCTAATAAAACAACCAGATCAACAGTCATTTTTCACTGACAATATTTATAATATTGAGTGTATATTTTAAAAGTTTAATATATAAACTTTAGATATTAAACTTTTAAACTCTAAAACACTTTAAACACTTATTTATAACGTACTATACCATTACCATATTTTATTTTTTATTTTAAGTGACTATTCTATATGAAGTAACTGTCATTTCATGAATTTAAAAACTTTGTTTAAAAAAAAAGTTCTTTACTGTACCTTTGTAACAAGCTAACGTAAGGGCACTCTCTTTAAATTCATTGGAATGCGTATTAATGCCAGCCCCATTTTCTAGCAGCAATCTGGCTACTTCCACATGTCCAGCACTTCCAGCTTCCATAAGAGGAGTATGACCATTTTCATTATGGTCCTCAATACTAGCACCGGATTCCAAGAGCACCTTTACAACATCTACATAACCTCCAGCACAAGCATATGTAAGTGCTGTATTGCCTATTTGAATGAAGAAAAACAAAGACATTAACATAAAATACCAAAATAAAACAGAGGTTTATTTAGTATCAAAGACAAAACTGAAATGAGAGACTATAATCTTAATAAATTTAGCTATTACACTTATATATATAATTCTTTTCTTCATTACATTTTATCTTACTGAAATCAACTCCCTATTCTTTCCATTTAAAAATCAGGGTCAAACACATGTGGAAAATCAGATACACTTATCACAATTGTAGAGTTATAAAAGAACTGAGCAATTCTGAAACTAACTTCCCACATGAGGAAAAAGTTACACTGATTCTAACTTTAATCAGAGAAATGGTTCCCCAGCTTTATTTTTTCTTTGGATTATAATTATTCATCATATATAGATATACCTCATACCGTTCCTTTTAATCACGTACTGTTTTCACCACAACTTTACACATCAGTTAACTGGTGGCCAAAGCTAAAATAATTTCAAAAACATTCCCTCTTAATGATAAAAATCTCCCATGTTACATGGGGAAAAAAGTTAACTTCTGGGTAAAATAAGAATTCCTAAAACCCCCACAAACCAGAACATGCAGACCTTTAAAATTATTTAAAATATTTAATAAATTTAAAAATCTTGCATGAAGGAAATGCACAAAATATATTTTCATATATTTTAGAGCTTTTACACAAATCCATCTATGCCCAAATTTGAAAGAAAAAAAAAACTGATTTAGATTAACATTGTCTCTTGTGTAACATAATGTTTTCATAATACTTTCTTTTTCTATAGGCCGCAATTTATTAACACTAGGCAATGATAGACCTGCCTTCTGTTGCATATCCTTCTTATTCTCCCTATCTTCCCTTCCATTTTCCCCTGATAAATAGGAAACTTGGGTTTGAGAGGTGGAGACCATCCTCTCCACTTCCAAGAGGATGGTCCTTTTAACTGGGCCAGTGTTTAATATAAAAGAACCAAGGCCAGTTAATAGCACTCATACACAAAACAGGAGAAATTTCATTCAAGATACATTCTATGTACTTTAAGCCTAATGCACAGATATATACAAATGTGCAGCACTGATAATTGTGAAAGCATCACTAATGATCACTTTCATGTGAATTAATTACTATCAGAGGGTGTTAATATTTTAAAACTGAAAAAGAAGTATGCATAACCTGTTGAAGACTGTGCATTGACATCAGCTTTATGAGCTAGCAGCAACTTCACAATTTTGACATGTCCTCCATTAGCAGCAGCCATTAAAGGTGTAATGTCACCTTTGATCCCCCTATCTTCCACATTGGCATGCATTGCCAACAAAACCTTATGAAAGAAAAAGTTTAAAGGATATTAGAAAATGATATTTTCATCAAAAGTTTTTGAACATATATTTATGTTAACACCTACCTAGTCATGTTAGAGAGCCAATAAACAAAAAAAATGTATCTAACAAAACTATTTCTTGAAATGAGCCTGATGGTTGATTTTATTTTATTATTCCCTTAATACACAGGCCAAATTAAAACAAAACAATCAAAAAACTGTGAGCTTTATTTTGATAATACAAACCTGTGCAAGCTCATAATATCCAGCAGAACAAGCTAAACAAAGGAGGCTCTCCCCTTCCTCAGTGTGTTCATTTACACTTCGCCCTTCAATGAGTAACTTTCGCACAGCATTTACATCTCCTTCTGAACAGGCTTCTGCCAAACTGCGGCTATTGGGGGAAGAATATTGTAATATCAGGATATAAGAATATAAAAAATTGCCCAGCATAAGTGTTGATTTTTTCAAATTAATCTGGACAGTAGTGCTAAAAAGAATGATTATTTCAATATGACTCATAACAAAAAGAAAATTAAATGATTCAGTTCACTGAGTTTTTAAAATCTACATATAAAAGTCACTGAATTAAAATTATCCCCATTACAAAATGTTTTCAGTCATGTAACTGAAAAAGTCTAATTTACTATAAGTAGGGAAAAAATCCAAAATTTTAAAACATAAAATTGTATAGAAAAATCACATGAAGGAAATACAAGTTATAATTACACTTCTGTTTGTTTAGTCACTAGAAAAATTTTATAAGGTTTAATGAAATGGGTAAAACTTTTACTAATTATAAATGCCTAAGTTCTTCAATCAAGTAAAGGGAAATCAGATAGGAAAGTTGTAAGCATGTAATTTTGACCAATCTATGAATAACTGAGAAGGAGATTCTTTTTTTGAAGTATTTACTTATGCCATCACGTTTTGGGGAAGTATGAAAAATATCCAGGTAAGGCAAAGGTTTAATTCAAGCAAAAGGAGAGTGGAAAAAGTGGTGGAACAACAGAAAATTATACTTAGAGTAAAGCATTTGCCCTGCAAATCTTCCAAAAGAATTTCAACTATGGACATTTCTAAAGATTCCTTCACTTGCGGCTAAAATCCATTCTTAGAAAAACACTAATTCCGAGTCTCTTCATTAATATTCTCTTTATTTCAAATATACCTCAATTCTTACAACCTCCTCTTAAAACATGGCCCTGTCACTTCAGGTACTAAAGCCATCATCCATGGATAACCTGTTTTCTATACCTGTATTATCACTACCACCCAGTTTTAAGAACATCATCCTTAGCCAAGATTATGGTGAAGTCTCCTAAGCAGTCTCCCTGCTTTTACCCTTGCTCTCCTTCAGGCTCTTTTCGGTGAAGGAGCCAGAGAGATCTTGCTTAAAAGGAAGTAGACCTGTCACTCCTCTGCTCAGAATCCTCCACTGGCCTTTAATCTTACCCACAGTAAAAGTCAGAATCCTTATAAGACCTGTCCAGTGGTAGGATCTCAAACTCCTCCTTTTACTTCTCTGGTTTCAACACCTAATATTCTCACTTACTCTTTCCGCTTTAGCCAAATTGGCTTTCCCGTTTTTCATCAAAAATGCTAATTAAGCTGTAACTCCAAGATTTATGTATCTGCTATCCCTCTGACAAAAAAGCTTCTCCCAGGCGCAGCTCACTGCCTTATCTATTTCAGGTCTTTGCTAAAAAGCCACCTTTTAAATGAGGGTTTCCCTGACTACCGTATTAAAAGTGCAACATGATCCCTAACCCCAAACACTGCCTTAGCACTTCCGCATTCAATTTCTTCTGCCCATAATCGTATCATTGTATGCCATACTATATATTTTGTCTACTTGTTAACTGTACTGTCACAAAACACCCACCGCGCTCCACTGTTTCTCAAGCTTTGCTGAACAAACATGACTGTCACAAACATGGCCTAGTGTTTTGCTGATCACTTTTAGTAGTGTCAGTGCCAAAGAATCTATGACTCTTTATTTTTCTATCCTATTTCCTGCTGAACTAGCCTTAATATACTCTTCAAGGTGCCTTGCCAGTCCCAGAAGGCACATTAAAAAATATCTGGAGAATATCAATAATATCACAGGCTAGTAAAACTGAACGTTAACTAAGGAACAGAACTGGAAGTTAACTAAAGAAGGAGAGTCAATCTATGAGAAGGATGGTAAAATAAATTAATAAAAACAGAAAACTTAGATGAATGAAGACAAACAGAGTTAAGAGAAACAGCAAATTCACATTCTTGTTAATACTAAAAGATGTTGCATAAAAACACTATTATATAAGACAATTCTTGAATGCTATTTTTTATTCTCTAAACTCATATATAAAAGAGTATTCTCATTTTTTTCAACTATTTAAAGGTAACTGCTAAAATACAGTTTACCCTTGAACATCACAGGGGTTAGGGGTAACCACACTCCACTCAGCTGAAAATCTACAAATAACTGATCAGTCTGCCCTCCATAAATGCAGTTCCTTCATATCTCTATATCCATGTTTCTGCATCCATGGATTCAACCAACCACAGACTGTGCAGCAATGTAGTATTCACTACTGAAAGAAACCTGTGCTGGGAGCTCCCTGGTAGTCTAGTGGTTAGGCTTTGGCTTTCACTGCTGTGGCGTGGGTTTAATCCCTGGTTGGGAAACTGAGATCCACAAGCCACGTGGCGTGGCCAAAAGAAAAAAAAGAAAAGAAAGAAAGAAGAAGAGAAAGAAAAAAACCCTGTGTGTAAGTGGACCTGTGCAGTTCAGACCTGTGTTGTTCGAGTCAACTGTAAATAAAATGGCTTAATGGCTTCTTTTCAGTTAAAGGAAAAAAAGAAGCCTCTGAAGGGTGAAGACAGTAGTAACATGTATTAATGGTTCTTTTCCAGCTGCTTCCTTGGCATTGTATTTTTCATTATACTACCCATAACTGTTTTATATACAAGATGGTGTGATTGTTTTTTATTGCATAACATCATCAGAAAAACTTTAAAGGCCAAGTCAGAAAATATTTACTGAGTTCTTACTAAACGTGAAATGTTATATAAAAGGAATTATAGGACAAATAAAAATAACATCCCTGGAACTCACGTACATTCAAGTTATGGAAACTAGATCTCTGACATTTTTGAACATTCATAAAACAAATAAACAAATAAAAACCCTGCCCTTTAAAATGGTCAGAACTATGCACATGAAGTAGAAAATGGCATGACTAATTAGATATCATTTACTTCTTTGTCACCAAAACATTAAAAGAAAACAAAATCTAAATAAGCAAAAGGTCTTTTATAACATATTGGCTAAGAAGTCAGCCTTGTAGTCAGACAGACACTGACGTCCTACCTCTGCTACTTGTTACCTATTCAATCTTAAGTTACTTCTTTTCTGCTTTTCATGAGTAAAATGGGAATAAAAACAAAATCCATGCCTAAGGCTTTTTGTGAGTATAAATAAGATATCACAGGTAAAGTGGTTAGCACACTGCCAGGCACAAAATACATGCTCAGTAAATGTTAGCTATTTTAATTATTTTTAAGAAAATGTTTTTATACTGATCACAGTGGAAATACACTTACTTGTCCGACTGCCCTGCATTTGCTGTGCTTTCAGCTCTCATACGGGTAAGTGCAGCAGCAGCTTCATCCAACGCACAACTAACAGATGATGTCAACCTCCGAAGCACTTCAGGATCTGCAAAGGCTTTACCATCAGCCGTAGATAATTTGCCTATTCCTATTATATTATTTTCACACCAATTCAGATATACCCAAAAGGAGAAACAAAGCAAAATTCAAGTTACTTAACTCTATTTATGTTAAACTCCAAATGATACACTGGACATATATATTGCCTGGCCAGAATCTTCTGGGAAATCACTGTTCTCCAATTTTCTATTAGTCTTATTCCTTCCATGTGGTCCATAAGTGCTCAACTCTGTGACTCTCTGGTTCTAGAAATGGGTCGTAGGTCTACGCTGGGACAATCGGGTGTCCTCACTCAGACTTCTGCCATACGTTTGCACGAAGAACCTATGCTCAAAGGTTGCTAAATCGTGAGTCATGAGCTATTTGGTCACTTTTATCACCACAAAGAGAAAAAGACTGCCCAAATTAAGTCAACATAGAGGAGAGCAGAGAAATAGGAAGGAGACAGTTCTGATAAAGTTATATTTGACTCATTGACACTAGTAGTGCCAGAAGCCAGCACCATACCTATACCTTTGGTAAATGCCCATTTTCATTTAAGAATGTTTAGTTGGGCTACTACCACTTGTGACCAAAAAATGGCCATATAAGACATTATAGGCTATATAAAAGATAACCTATCTATGAGTACCTATTTGCTTCAAATTACGACTACAATTTATTACATACACCCAAAATCATGTCTAAAAACACCATATCTAAAAAATATTCAGAACAGACAAAATTTTTTTAAATTTCAAAAGCAGGAATGGTTAGTTACCATAATCATGTGTTACATGTACATGAAACACAACTTGTTGCTACTCTACATATCACTATAAAGCAAGCTGATCTCTAACATTCTAAACTCAGTGCTGCTCAATCCAGGCTGCCCATCAGTGGAGCCTTTCAAAAGTACAGATGCTGAACTCTCCTATATCTAAAGATATAATTCAGTAAGTAAAAGGAAGGCCTAGGGATCTACATACTTTAAAGGCTCTAAGGAGATTCTGATGCACAGCCAGGATTAAGAACCTTTGCTCTAACTTGAAGATAAAACAACTAATGTTACAATGGATATTACAGAACCCCGCCACTCAACATGTGGTTCATGAACTACTGATAGAAGCATTACTGTCACTTGGGAGCTTGTCAGAAATGCAGAATCTGAGACCCTAAAATTTACTGATCAATAACCTGTATTTTAAAAAAAGATCCCCAAGTGATTCAAACGCAATTAATGTTTAAGAAACACTATTTTAAAAAGGTTTTAAAACAAACTAACTAAGACAAAGACCAAAAAGATCTCCCAAATGATAATAAACATATCTGTACAGATTTCTTTTAATAGTGGAAGGGCTCAATAATATAAGTTTGTGTTTGAAGTTTATTTTAAAAAAACTTTATACGCATTTGCTTTTCCTTCTGAAAAATCCAAGATATGAAATATTACATCTTACGGAATAAATATTGCAAAAAGCATTTCTGATTTTAGATATTTAGATATAACAAATGTTCAGAGCAGTCAAATTTAGTGTCTGCTACAACCAAGACATACAAAGGATAAAAACAGTCTTAATCTGGTAAGACTGATACCTACTGCATAATTTGTGTCATGAACATGCTATAGTAGTATTTATTCAATAAGTATTTATTCAATAAGATATCGGTGGTTAGTTAAGTATCCTAACATTATTGAGACCAATATCACAGATGCATTCTCACATGAGAGAATTAGCTCCAATATTTTAGCCAACTCAGATTGGCTATGTAACAACTATTTGTCAGTGACAAAAAAGAACTAAACAAGAGGATATGTCCAGATCAGAAGAAAGTAATCCCTGTTTTTTAAAAAAATAACATTTAAAATAAAATATTCCATATTAAATTTTTATGAACTTCTCATACCTTCATAAGTAAAGATAACTATTTTAGTAAAAATAACTAGGAAGTAACCTAAGAAATACATAGTAACCTTTCAAATAAATAAACAGTGATTGGAAATTAATTTATCTAGCTACTCTGGATTATGGTGATTTTTTTTTTACTGGTCTTATTCAATTATCAGATATTAATCAGTGAAGATCAAATAACAGAAAAGATACACGATGACCAAATTATTCTTTCCAAGTTATGACATTTAATCAATTGAACAGAACCATATAATTTCAGAGAAAAGGTGTATTAAATGATTATCTAGATTTTTGATTTCAAGATGATTTTAAGACAATTATTTCCCCCTTTTTTCTTCTCAGAACTTACTCAAAGGAGAACTAAAATACAACAGGAACTCCATCTTTGATAAAACTAGAAGAAATTTGTAAATCAAAGCTAATATTCATGAAGACATAGTAAAGAGGAGATTAACTGACTCAGCAGAACAGAATAAGCAGAAACATAGAAATCAGTGAGAAACAAAGTGATCAACCCAATAGGTCTCAGGAGTTATATATAGGTTCCAGGTTCAGGGGTGAGGCTTGGGTTGGAAAACAGAGAGACTGGCTGAACACCTGTGAGGAGCAGTCAGACATTTAAGACTCCATCCCAAACTGCACAGCCAGATAATTATTCTCTAAATAGACTAAACCAGAAAGACCCTGGGCTAGAAGATATTGGGTATAGATGAGGAAGAGATAACACTAAATTGAAAATGAGGATTAAGTGAACATATGCATGATAAACAGTGAGATCCTTAGCCCCTTTTCTACTCTCAGCTCCCAAAATGCTGGCAGCCAGCATTTATAATTCACTAGACAGAAACAGGCAGATGTGTCTCTCAAGAAATTAAACAGCCACAGAGAAAAGACTTAAAGATATTGACATTTGGGGGTTCTCAAAGAAATGGAGAGGCTTCTGTCCAATCACTGGTATACTAGGAATTCTAAAATGTTCCCAAGATTACCCAGCTCTGGTGTACACACTCTATATAATCTTTGGGACTGTGAATTTGATAGATTTTATCTGCATGATTAGGTTATGCTATATAGCATAGTTGACCTGAAGATAAGAAGGTTATCTGGGTGGGCCTGACCTTATCACATGACCCCAGGAAGACCAAGAGATTTCTTTGGCTGGTTGGAGAAAAGGAAATCAGAGATTCAAAGCACAAAGATTCCACAATGCCATGCTGATGTGAAGATGGGGGGGAAAGTGGGCGACCTCAAAGAGGTGAGAGCAGTTTCAGCTGACAGTCTGTATGAATATCAGGATCTCAGTCCCACAATTCCAAGGAATTAAATTCTGCTGCCAACAATAATAAACTTGGAAATGGATTTTCTTCTACAGCCTACAGATGAGAACTCAGCTTAGCTGACATCTTGATTGATTGTTAGCTATTATAAAGAAAATGGAAAAAAAAAGGGAATAAACACAGAAGTGAGAAAAATGAAGCAACTATTAGCATCCTATAAAAAGGAACTCTACCTCCAAAAGTAGCTCCTTTCAGCTGAAATCTACCTTCATGTAGCATCTTTAAGCCTGGTTCTGCCTCTTCGAACCACAGAAAACAAATATCCCTTATATTCAACTTGAGTCTTCTCATCTTCAGGAGAAACATTCCCTGTTCCTCTTATGACATGTTTTCAAATAATTTCACAATCCTCATTTCTCTCAGGTAAACTCCTAAAGCAACATCAAATTTCAGGCAAATGCGAAATTATATCACTGCTACCCTGTACAGTTTTCCATACTCAAGGAAAGAACCTTGCATGTGCCCCTACTATGTTTTCATCTGTATTTGGTCAAGATTCCCTTAATAATCCATTCTAGAATTTTACCCAGGATAGAAATCAAACTTAACCATGAGTCCTTCAAATATTTAGATGCTGTGTTATGAGATATTTATTGAAAGCATTATCAAACAGCAATAGGTCAGTTTTATGCTATAATGAAATCAGTTTATATGCATGGAATGTACAAAATCTAGCATTGGTTCAGGGTGCTCAAGCCATAAACAATTAATGTTCACCATATATTTATGTCCACTTTAGGAAAGTTAAGAAAATATGGTTATTTTAAATGATCATAGAGATTTAGAGTTACTATTCCCTTATATTTAAGGCATATTATATATTATGATGTTTACTCTTGGTTATGTATATAAACTCTAATTAAAACACTTCTTATGAAGACAATATAATGATGATCCACTTTACAAAAATATAATGATGATTCACTTTACAAGGTTTTAAAAGACAATCTGTGACAAAAAAGTGGAGGGAATTATACACAGTCAATTCTTATTATTCATGGTAGTTATGTTCTGTAGTCACTGGGAACACTGAACTAATGAATACTGAACCACTGCTCCAAGGGGAAATACAGGGCTAGATGCCTGAAGTCTCTGGCCACCGCATTTGCATTAACCAGTCAATACATAAGCTTGTTTTATGTGTGTTTTTATTTAAATACAATCTTATTTAATATATTATACTTGATTTATTAACATTGAACTCACAGCCAACAGCACTATAACTCATGCTGAAAAGGCTTATCTAATAATACATGTATATTCTACAAAAGGCATATCACAGCCTTCTCACATTTAGGAACACTAGATAGCACTTAGGCATTATACTTGGGTGCCATTTGAAATCACCAACAAAAGGCACAAAAATGTGGAAAATGTGGCACTAAGTATACCATGGAAAGGACACTTGTTTACAGTATGAGAGCTGAAACAAGAAGGCAGAGAGCATCACCTCAGCGGAAAACATGCACTCAGAACAACTCAAAATTTTCACCGTTCTGTGCATTTCTATGAAAGACTGAGAAAGCACTATAATTTGGGGGTATAAATATGTTTTATAAAGTAGGTGAATTTTCAAAGATGGAATTCAGGACTAATGAAAACTAACTGTATAAGAAGTCTCTGTTTGGACTTCCCTGGTGGCACAGTGGTTAAGAATCCGCCTGCCAACGCAGGGGACACGGGTTCGAGCCCTGGTCCAGGAAGATCCCACATGCCACGGAGCAACTAAGCCTGTGCACCACAACTACTGAGCCTGTGCTCTAGAGTCAATCAGCCACAACTACTGAGCCCATGTGCCACAGCTACTGAAGCCCGCGCGCCTAGAGCCCGTGTTCCGCAACAAGATAAGCCACCGCAATGAGAAGCCCGCACACCGCAACACAGTAGCCCTGCTCGCCGCAACTAGAGAGAGCCCACGTGCAGCAACGAAGACCCAATGAAGCCAAAAAAAAATAAAAAAAGAAGGCTCTGTTTATAAGGTTTACAACAACCTGTCAATTTTATTCTGGTAATGAAACTATGCTTGTATGAAATGTTGCATGTTATGCTCTAGAAAGTAATCCATTAACCTTTATTAATAGTCTTATACTAAATATCCAACATCAGACATTTATAATAACCGGAGTTTTTTTAAGAGTTATGTAGAACTTTGGAAAATTAGGCTTATTATATATGTAGAGTTTGCAGACTTACCTGCAGCTTCTAGTAAAGCTTCCAGTCTAGCTTGTGTTTCTGGATCTACTGTCCTGAGGTCTGCACCATCAGCAGTACCTGACAAGAGTAACTTGGAAGCCGTTTCCAGCATTGGATTTTCCAAATCATCCTGATCCAAAATGAAAGACTCCACCTAGAAAACAAATACCAAAAAAAGAAGAAAGGGAGGAATGAAAGGAGAAAAGGAAAGTGGGAAGAGAAATAAACAGAAGAAAAAGGAAGAGAAGAGAAAAATATTTTAACATCAAAATCAATGATAAATACAATGCAATCCTGAATAATTTCAATGGGATAGATAAGCCCACAGTTTAAAGGAGAAAATTACATTTGTAGAATAATTTAAGAATATATTATTCATATCATATGTAGTCTATTTTCTTTTCTTACTGAAATCATATGTATTCTTTTCTATTCTAATTTCATGGGGGAAGGGTAGTGTATGGGAGAGGTTATGAGGTTAATACTTAGACATGAAACCTTTGACTTTGGTAGAGGACCTAAATTAGCTGTTCTTAAATCTTTTGTTCTCAGGACACCTTTATACACCTATAAAGTAGTGCTGCTCCCAAGGACTTCATATAAGGGTTATATTTATTAATATTTACTGTATTTGAAATCAAACTACAATACCAAAAAATCAAAACATTAATATTACTACTGGTTTCATTACAAAAGTTTTTAAGTACTGGAACGCTGTCAAGCCCAGGCAAATAAAATTTCCAAAATTCTAGTTTGTGCTTGAAAGCTTAATTTTATCTTTGGTGACAAATACTGTTGATTGTTTCCCTTAAAGGCTCACTTCAATCATTTCTGAGAACATTTGCCAAATGCCCAAGTTTGATAGGCATAGTGTGTCTGTCTTTTATATTTTTCCAGCAAAAAAAGACATTTCATTAAAAAAAAAGATGGACTCTTCACCTCACATCTCAAAAAAGCCCAAGTGCTTTTCCCTCAAACACCACCATACTTTCATATGCATAATAACATTAAAAGGACACGTATTCAAAAGTGGAAATTTCAAAAAATTACTATTTATTGCTCTATCAAGATTATTCTTCAGGTGAAACTGGCTTTTCATTTTATTTTTTTAACTGTGAGTATATATGGCAGTGATAACTACAATGATACTAGCACAATTTTGTGCCATGGCCTTAAGAGGCCAGCAGTTTTACCTACCATTGCTTTTGTATCATCAGTGCAAATATCAACCCAGTAAAAAGGCAAGTAACATATTAGTATTGTGATGAAAACATTTTTGACCTCTTGAACATCCTGAAATGATTTCTGGGAACTTGAGAGGGCTGCAGACCATACACTGAGAACCACTGATACAGTAACACATACCAGATTCAATTAAAAGAAATGTAAAGAATTAGGAAATAGCAACTCTTAAGACATGGGGAAAAGCTTTGTTTTGACATCCCTTGTCATAGTGCTACTTACAAATAGGTATAAAGATATAATTCTTTACAGTTTGCTGATAAAAAGTTGATAATTATCATATAAAATATCACTAACATGATCAGGTGAAATTTATTTCACAAGTCTAAAGTACTTCTAACACTGTAATAACTAAAATAGATATAAAAGTTAGTAATAACCTAGAATACAATTACCCTCATGCCTAGTATCTAGCTGTCAGAAATAAGATTTAAAAACTTCAGAAATAAATTCTTAACCAACATAACATCAGAACTCTATTGTTCCGTCTTTAAAAGTCACCTGTCTAGCAACCAGGCATAAATCTTATATCAATACATATTTAATACTGAATGTTAAATTTAGGGGGAAATAATATGCTTCTTTCTAAATTTCCATTAAGCTAATGCAGTTTAATATGAAATAACATTTCAGATTTCTAATATTTCAAATATAAACAGACACCGAATACTCTGAAAATAATCTCCGTAAATATTTGAAAATTTTCAAGAATTTTGCTATATATTAACCTTAAAAATCTATATGATAGGAGGGAGTTAAGAAAAAAACAATAATGTTTTTTAAACTTTATTTTTAAAGGCAGTAGTGAAAGCCTAAGTGTTATACATTAGGAAGGGGACTTTTCAGCATGGTTTGGTCATAGACACATGTGATTCAATATTATAGCGTGGTAAAAACTAGGTCCTCCTATCTTTAACCATGGTTCAGACGATGAGTCTTTCTAGAGAAAAAGTTGCATCCCAATGAAATTTTCTCTGTTAAAATATCTACAATTTTTCAATCCAATGGGAGAAGACAAAAAAAAAAAAGAGAGAGGAAATAATCATGGAAAAATGAACACAGGTTAAAATGAACAGGTGAAAAATTAAATAATGTTTCAGATTAAGGTTTTAGAAAACAAAAGATTCAAAGAGCAGTGCAAAGTGCCAAACCAAAAGTACAGATCAAAGGTACTAAGACTGTTTGAAGGAGACAATGCATGCAGAAAGAATATGAAAGGATTTTGACCAAAATAACTAATCGGTATAAGAAAAAAGGAGAAGAAGGAATGTAGCACTGGCAGACAAGCATAAAATTTCTATATGCTAGAATACAGGGTTTACTATAGGAAAAGTCAGAAAGCTACAAGTTAGATCACAGAAGGTATTAAATTTCAATCAAAAGTGATTTGCTGACACAAGGTCCCCTTATGCCACATTGTATCTTAACTAAGTTTGGTGAAAATTTACTAAGAAAAATGCATCTCAATCTTTTCATGAGGGATACTAAGTGCAGAAGAAATATGTTTTCTTATTGATTTAAAACGTCTCCATAAAAGTTCTTTTCTTTTGGCCGCACAGCACAACTTGTGGGATCTTAGATCCCTGATCAGAGATCCAACCCGTGCCCTCAGCAGTGAAAGCCCGCAGTCCTAACCACTGGACCGCCAGGGAATTCCCATCCATAAAAGTTTTCATATTGATTTTTAAAGCCCACTATTCTTGATATGTGAAAAACTTGATAACTTAAAAATCAGTAGATCCAAGTGACTATGAAATACTATATATAGATTTTTAAAAAGATATTAGGATGAAAGAAAAGAATAGGAATGGATGTCTATTATATTCTCTCCCCCCCCCCTGTTTAAGATTAATGAAGAATAAACTAATTTCAAGGATACTGTTAGGATCTAAAGACCTAGGTACCATTTCTGCTTCATCTGCTACCTGTGAGACCTAAGCAAGTCTCTCAGCCATCTCTAGATGCTTATTCTGCGTAATTTTTTCATGAATTTTCCACATGACTTATTATATATATTTACTGTCTTTCTAAACTCCATGGAAATAGGCACTGATATATATACAGCAACTAGAACTATGCTCATCACATTGTCAGGACTCAAATAACTCTTGAATAAATAAAAGATGATTTGGGGACCCTTCCCTTTCAGATTCTAAAATGTTGCAGTGTATTTGGAGAAGGGAGAGGTAGTTACAAAAAATAAATTTAAAGGTATATTTTATAGATATAGAAAAATCAAATATTAGGTAGCAGGTAGGGAAAAATGCTATCTTCATTGATTTATTAAACTTTTATTACAAACAGTCTTTGTACAAGAGATACTGATGCTTACTACTATGAGATGTGTAAAATTAAGCCTACTACCTAGGAGCTTGTTTCTTTAATGTGAGAGTAAAATTATACAATAACAATAATACAAGGTAGAAAGTACGTAAGATGAAGAAAGGAGAAAAAAAAAGAGCCATAGGAGTTCTGAAGAGGTAGCAGAAGAGGACTTCCTCATTTAACACCAATTCCTCTTTTCCCACCTGGAAAAGTTCTTGTGCTACATTACAGAACAAGTAGAGAGACTGATATAAGGAGATGCAGTCTTATAAAAATACAAAAATAAGTAATCCTTTATTCAAATGTCAACTAAGTTATGGGCATATACCTCTTTAACATGTCCTTAGTTGAGGAAATTCAGATTGAAAACTAAAATGCATTTTCCCATTGAAACCTAACTCATTTTTATCATATTATTTCTATAGAAAAAAATTCATTTTGAATAATGGCCAAGTTCTGGAACATTAAAAATGGTCTGAATAAGAAATTCACATAAATATTCTGAAACATTTTCCTTAAATGAAATGTATAAATAACTTTCCTGAAGAGGGGAGAGACAGAAGGAAAGGGATGTCCTTATTAAGTTTATTCATCCTTAAGGTAAATAATGTCAAAGTTATCAATATTCAAAGCATGACAATTTAAGATATATCTAAACTATTTTGCATGTGCTGTTTTGACTAGCTGGATATTTTATGAAATGATGTTTGTGCATCAAATTCTGGTCTAATACAAAGAACCACCAAAATGCAAGAGTCTTAGAAATCACCACGTTCAATTCATTGCTACAGATGAAAAAACAAAGCACAGGATCTGTATATAAATAGCAAGTTTCTAAATATCTAACACCAAGAGATCAGTTATCCAATTAACAAGTTCAATATTCTTTCCACCAGAAAAAGAGGCTGTTGTTTGACTCTGCTCTAGAAAAGCTGACTTTAAATTGTATATTTAAAGGATAAAGCTGTTAATACCTGAACCCAATGTTTAATTACTAAAAGTGAGACAACTAAACATTATATGCCCCTGATTTATGCAACATAAAATACACAGTACCTCCTATGAAATACTCTTGCCTCCCTGAAATAACTTCCAGTTTATAAAAATTATTAAGGCAAATATCAGGAAAAATTTAAATCAGGGCTCCTCAATCTTGGCACCATTGACATTTTGAGCCAGATAATTCTTCGTTGTTGGGAGCTGTCCTATATATACACTTCAGGATGTTCAGCAGCATCCCTGGCCTCTACCCACTAGATGCCAGTAGCAATCCTATCACAGGTTGTGATACTAAAAATACCTTCAGACATTGCCAAATGTCCCCCTGGAGGAAAAAAAAAGACAAAACCCTGGGGGTGGGAAACTGGGAACCACTGAGTTAAACAGAAGCACACAGACTAAACTAAAATCTAGAACATGTTTTAAAAGAGAGAGAAAGACAGAGACAGTAAAAGGGAAGAACTGTTCTAAATTAAAGAAATTCCAGAGACATAACCATCAAAATAATATAGACCTTATTTGAAATTTTCAAGGAAAATGAAGAAATCTGAATATGAACTGTGCATTAAATAGTATAAAGGAATTACTCTGGTTAGGTAAGAAAATGCCCTTATTTTTTAGAGATGCATATTGTAGTATACAGAAATATTGTCAGGAATTTAAAACAAAGTGGTGTGGCGAATTCTTGATACTGGTGATCTGAAAAAGAGATTCATAGAGGCTTTATTTTACTAGTCTCTATACTTTTGTGCACATTAAATCCTTTTAGTTTTTAAAGATTAAAGGTGATGTTTTACCGCAGAGGTTGCTTTTGTTTAAAAAAATTATTTAATGGTAATACTATTCAATTAACAAAGTATTTTTTAACCAGTTTGCAGGGCAGAAATAGAGACACAGATGTAGAAAACAAACGTATGGACACCAAGGGGGGAAAGTAGGGATGGGGTGGTGGTGGGATGAATTGGGAGCTTGGGATTGACATGTATACACTAATATGTATAAAGCAGATAACTAATAAGAACCTGCTGTATATAAAAAAAAATAAAATTCAAAAAAAGTTTTTTTTTTTGCGGTACGCGGACCTTTCACTGTTGTGGCCTCTCCCATTGCGGAGCACAGGCGCCGGACACGCAGGCTCAGCGGCCATGGCTCAGGGTCCTAGCTGCTCTGCGGCATGTGGGATCTTCCTGGACTGGGGCACAAACCCGTGTTCCCTGCATCGGCAGGTGGACTCTCAACCACTGAGCCACCAGGGAAGCCCCCCCAAAAAAGTATTTTTTACTTTCTCCCCAAAATAAACTTGACACAAATGCTTAACAATAAAAAGCAAGGTCTTTTAACAATGGTCAGAGCTGAATGAATTTGTTTATGCTATTAATGGCATTCCCAATCCTTGTATACTCAAAACACAAAGTCACATGAAAATGTGGAAATGTAGCGTCATTTGGACCAACTGTGAAAATTAGCATAACATTTCAAATTAACTCCTCTTCAGAACAAATGTATTATCACTGCTATATAAGAGAAGAGCAGTCCATTTGGTAGTATAATAAACTGGTATTTGCTCCAAAGAATAAGGATACAGTATATTCTGATTAACTAGACATCATATATACAAACTCTATTCAATTTAACAAATGTTCACTGCCAATTACATACTACGTGCAAAGCAGTAGGACAGCCACAGGAGAATGGTAATCCAAAATGATTTTTTTAATAATCAATGCCTTCCACAAATATAAATATAGAAAGGCAACTCTATGTACAAATAGCTAACTATATCAAACAAAATTGGAAAACAGTACAAAATAGATACTAATACAGTGATTGTACAGAAGAAGGAAAAGACAATTCTGAATGCAAATAGTAAAAAGAATAATGCTTGAGTAAGATGGGGTCTTTCAGTATCATGCTGAGAAGTTCAGAATTTATATGGTAGCTTACTGAAGGGTTTAAGCATTAAAATAAATACTCAGCGTTCTAGAAAGATAGAGGCCACATGAAAGATGGTTTTGGATAGACAGGACAACAGAGACAAAGAAACCAATTAGGAATTATCAATCATTTGATCAATATATCAAATGAAAGATTATGCAAGGCGGGGATAGGAAAAAGGGTCAGTCTTCCAGAGTAAACATACTTTAAAAAACGAGAATGCTAGCAACTACAGAATTTGGATTTCTTGACCTTTAACACTCCCCATCCTCCCATCTCATCACTATCCACCAATTTATTACTGCTTTTGTTGTTCTGGAAACCACCCTCCATTTATCATTGAATGTCAAGCTGGTAATCTGAACTTCAAGATGATAATAATATTAAAAGGCTGTATATAGAAAGGTAAATATTAAAAAAGAGATTAATTTGAATCTATGATAATTTTATAACACTGATTGAATAAATTCTTAATAGTTTACACTATGTCTCTCAAACAAGCCCAGAAAAATATGGTATGTGTTCTTCCAAGTTCTTTGAATACAAACACATATTTATTATAAGAAACAGTCATCATCATAGTCATCATAATTATTTTCTTCTGTACATCATAATTATTTTCTTCTGTACATGGTCCTAAAATCTAATAAAAATTTCTTTGCTCTGTATTTTTTATAGTCTTTTTTTGTGGGGGTGGGTATAGTTGTTTTACAATGTTGTATTAGTTTCTACTGCACAGCAAAGTGAAGTAGAGTTCCCTGTGTTATACAGCAGGTTCTCATTAGTTATCTATTTTATACATATTAGTGTATATATGTGAATCCCAGTCTCCCAATCCACCCCACTCTATAGTCTTAAATAGGGTAAAATTCAGCTAAAATACTGCAACTCTTAATAGAGTAAATTATTCCAAAATTAATACATTTGGGGTATAATTTTTCTGTACTACTGGAGTCCCTGAACACTGATCTATGTATACATTAATATAAAATAAGGAAATAAAATAAAAGCCCACTTAAAGTCCTTGTAAAAAGAGTATCAATTAATAGTCTGACATTATGGTATTGGTATCCTGCGATTAAAGCAAATAAAACTAAAGTGAACCTGACTAAAATAAATTTAGCTTTCAGAAGTCTATTCATTAAGAAAACACTGATTTATACCTATATTCTTTCATTCATACTCATCTATCCATCTAATAAATTTTAGTTAAGATCTAGGAATGTGCTAAGCATCAATGATATACTGCAAAACACAGCAGTGTTCTCACAGAGCTAATACAAGACATGACGTCTTTTCTTACGCTTCAAAGTACATACCTGCCTGCAACAACTCAGTATTAAATCATCAATATAAAATTTTTGACATTAATTATAAACTTTATAAAGTGAACAAATTATTAATGTTTAAAATAAGTAAAAACTGTATGGAATTCTCAAATCTAGAGTTTTTAAGTAGATTTTTTGCTAACAGAATTAGTTATAGATTATTTCAAGGGTTTCCTTAAGTTCGATATCAATAATACAATGTAATGTAATTATAAATTTAGCCTACTTCTGCTATTTATCATTATTCATCAATTATCATAAAAAGAGCCTCAAAATAAAACAATTTCCTGTAGGATGGCATTAAAATGCACATGCAGATATACACACACATACAGATTACACACCTACACACAGAGTCATGACCTGGTAAAATTTGAGAATTCCAAGGATATAAAGTCTAGAAAGATTCCAGGGGGGTGTTGTTAATAAGAGAATTAAAACTCAGATTGATATTAGACTTTCCAAATACAAAACTAGATGCTAGAAGACAATTTGCAACAAAAAGAAATGAAGCACAATTATTTCTAAAAAGTCTAAACTGTAGAACAAGGTAATTTTTTAGAGATGTAAGCACTCTGAAAATTTAAAAGCCACAAACAGTTCTGAATTTAGAGAATGTATGCCTTAACAACAAAAATGAATCCAAGAAAAGGACAGCCTTGGAATCATAAGATTAAGGAGTTAGAAAAGAAATTAGTAGAATATAATCTTTCATTAACATTTCAGGTAGTTGTTAATAAATAATTCCTTAAAGTTAAAAAAGTAAAAGCATATTAAAACAAATATATTACTAAAATTTCAAATTATTTAAAAAACAGTAAAGTCAAGTTTGAATGAAATAATGTCAAAAGCCTATGTTAAGGGAAAGGGAGCAACTAGTTACAAACAGCATTTAATGCAATCCAATGCCTGCTGAAGAACAGGAAGAAAACATATTTTTCAAACTGGGAGGGAAATAGAATTTTAAAAACTCCAATTCAGTTAAAGACAAGGGGGTGGGGTGTGGGATAATAAGAAAATACATCTTCGCCATAATCTTCAATGTTAGGAAAAAGAACAAAGACCAAAAGACCAAGTTAATATAAAAGTGAATGGGAAAATTCCTCTTATTTTAAAACTGACACATAGATTAGGATTTAAAAAAAAAAAAAGGAAAAAACTCAACTATACGCTATTACGAGAGAGATCTAAATTTTTTTGTCATAAAAGTTGAAAACAGAGGTGTGAAAAAGCAATCCCAGTCAAAGGTGTCATTATTAATATCAGTCAAAGAAGAATTTAAGGCAAAAAGCATAGAAAAAAACATTTCATAATGATAATAGATACAATACACCAGGAGTGTGTGATAGCTCAACTTCTATGTACCCTAACAATATAACAGAAACATATAAAGTAAAAATACTGGAAATGTAAGCAACTTGAAAATTCATACAACTTAGTGGGAAACTTTCCACACATCTTTCTCAGAAAATGACGAAATCAAGTAGATTATGCAAAGATATGGACAATTCAGAAATAGAATTAATGAACTACACTTATATTTCATAGTAAAATAGACCTGATCATATCTTAAGCAAAGGAAAATCTCAACATATTTTTTAATACATTTTTTTAATTAATTACATTCTTGGTCCATTAAGCTAAAAGAAACTAAATATTATCAATAAAAGAATAACACTGTACTTAAAAATTTAAAAAGAAAAGAAAAAAAGCCTACTCATGAACTCTCAGAATACGGAGGAAAAGAAAATTAAAATTGTGAGCATATTATTTCCAATGGAATTTGGTCATAGCAATCCTTAAAGAAAAATTTAGAGCATAAATGTATTCAGAAGAGCACAAGAAAGGTTTAAAATACATAAAAAGCTTCAAAAATAAAATACAAATCAAAATATATCAATATAATTTATAGTGATAAATATAGAAATGAAGTAATTCAGAGAGCTACAAAAGTAATTAATAAACCCAAAAATTGCTTCTTGGGTAAGTCTAACAAGAAAGAAACAAGCCTTTGACAAGTCTGATTACAGAAAATCAGAGAAAGAAAAAAATATAAGGAGAAAACTGAGCACAACTATACATCAATAAATGTGAACGTCTAAACAAAATGGATGGTTTTCTAAGAAAAGAAATCATCAAAATTACCTCAAGGAAAGGCAGAAATGTAATAGAATATATCCATAGAAGAAATCTTAAGGGTAGTCCTTTCAGAAGGAACAGAACGTTATTATCTTATTTACGAAGTCCAGAAATCAGATGGTGAAACTCCCTAGCTCATAAGCATAAATAACCCCATTAGCAAACCTAAACAGAAAAAAAAAACTAAACAAAACAAAAACTTAAATAAAACACCATTAGAAAATTCAGCAGTTGTGTAAAAAGTATAGCACACACATATATGAAAGGGGATCAAGAAGACATTAAGAAATACAATTAATGTGTGATCTTCCCCTACCTGGAATGCTTTTCCCAATGCTTTCATCATTCTTCAGGTCTTAGTTTATATTTTACCTTCTCAGATGATAATATCAAAGGAGGTACTCTCCTCATCTCTCTACCATACCATTCTCTTTATTTCCTCCACAGTACTACCACAGTCTAAAATTATCTTGTCCTTGGGTACTTGCTTATTATCTCTCTTCTCCATATAAAAAGGAGAGGAACCATTCAGACTTAGTGCTATCACCATGTTTGTGGCAAAGTTCCTGGCACAATGCAATATCCGATATTGCAAGTATCCAAATACTTGCTGAATGAATACTAAAAATGAGAATCACCATTACCAATATTAGGTCAATGTATTAATGTAATTCACTACATTAAAATGTTAGAGGTGAAAAGAATAATGTGTCATCTCAACAAAAACACATGATAAAACATGATATCTATTACCATGGAAATACCTGGTAAGCCAAGAAGGACACTTTTGTTCTTGACAATGTATTCTATCAGAAATCTAAGGCATATATAAATGTAGAAGTTTAAATATTAGAAGCATTCCATTTAAATCAGAAAAGATGCCCAAATCAGAACTAGTAGGGAAAAGATCTGGAAACCTAACCAATGCAATAAGACCAGAAAACAAAACACAACGAACAAAAAAACAAAATAGTGAAGTAAATACTGAAAAAAGGAAACAACAAAATGCCATCATTTGCAGAAAACATAATAATCCTTCTAGAAATTTCAAGAGAATCAATTGAAAATTAAGTAAATGGTAAGATCAACGTACAAAAATCAACAGATTTCCTATATAGTAGCAATAACCAATTGAAAAATAAAGTGCAAAATGGAAGAAAAGATGAATTCACAATAACAACAAAAACTACAAAATACCCAGGAGTAAACCTAACAAGAAAAATGTAAGACCTACATGAAAAAAAACGATAAAACTTTACTAAAGGACATAAAAGAACACCTGAAGAAATGGAGAGGCATACCATGTTCCTGGATGGGAAGATTCAATAGTGTAAAGATGTCAATTCTCCCCAAATTAATCTGTAAATTCAATGCACTTCCAATCAAAATCCCAAAGGGATTTTTAATGGAACTTGACATGTTGATTCTAAAGTTCATCTGGAAGAGAAAATACACAGAAATTGCCAAAATTTTTTTGAAAAAGACAATGGGGAGGGGTGCCCTACCAGATGTCAAATATAAAATGACAATCATCAAAACAATGGAGTATTAAATCCAGAACAAATATATTTTGGACTTTTAAAATATGATAGAGATTGTATATCAAGTCAGTGGAAAAAAAGACATATCGTTCAATAAATTATTTTGGGAGAATGGTTACAAAACTGAAAAAATTAGTTAGGTCCCAACCACAGAATATATATTCTAAGAATTCCAGATGAATTAAAATCTACTAGAAACATAAATAAAACTAAAGAAGTAGTGGAAGAAAATATAAGAGACTAAATTACTATAAGAAGCCTTTTCTGGAAAGACACAAAACCTAGAAGCTAGGAAGGAAAAGACTGATAGACTTTGACAGTATAAAAATGAAAAATCCAAAGATTCCATAAAGTAAGACAATTGACAGGTTAGGAGAAAATGTTATAAAATATGATGAGTATATTATAAACAGAATTATAAAGAAATCCTAAAATTTCAGTAAGAAAAAGGCAAATCCCGCAATGGGCAAAATGATATGAGTAGGCATTTTACACAAAACATAACAAATGACCAATAAATATGCTCAACTTCACTGGGAATCAGGTAAATACAAATTAAAATGTGGTATTATTCTTTATCCATTGACAGATAATGCCTATTTTGGAGAATAATTTGGCAGAATCTATAATAGACATTTTAAAATGCAGTTTTCCTTCTAAGAATTTAGTGTACAGAAATACTTGTACATGTAAGCAAAAAAATATGTACAAGGATGTTCATTAAAGTATTGATTATAACAGAAAAAAATCTAAGTAATCCATATGCCCATCAACAGAATAAGTTAAATAAATTATACTATGAAATAATAAATAACCATCTAAAGAATAAAGTAGGTCTACATATAAAAGCCTACACCACGACTATCTAAGGTATGTATCCTGTTCATTCTGTCCCTTCACTTTTCATCTCTTTACACTTCATTATTTATCTTTATGAAACTTAACAATATAGTGACATTTTCCCCCCAACTTGTTTATTATCTTCTTCTTACTTGAATATAAATTCACTTAGGCAAGGACCATATTTTGTTCCTTGCTCTGTCCTTTGCAACTAGAACAGAGTCGTAAACATAAAAATATTTCCGGAATAAATACATGGATACTGATGTAGAAAGATATCAACATTACATCAGGTGAAAAACGCCTCAGTAAAGCAGGCGTGGTATGCGTCTGCTTAAGTTGATTTTAAAAACAAAATGTATGTGTACAAGAACACAAACAAAACATTTCAAGATATATAAACCCAAGCGATTAACAGTGTAATCAAAGAGTGAAATCAATGAGAGAATTTTACAGTTTTACTTGTCTGTACCCTTCTATATTGCTTACCTTTAAAAACAACAACAATAAAAAAGACCACGTAGTTTCCTATTATGTAATCTTCGCAAATAATTTAAAAACAACCTTTAGATCTTCAAAGAAAAATATCAAGAATAACTTATTTCCATATTTCTAACAAAAATTCCAAAAGAACTACCATAATAATTTGTATTATTTTGAGGTATATAGGATTAACTTGCTGGTATATGTAATTCAGTCTGAAACGCACATGCAACCCAATTATTTTTAAATGAATGAAAAAAGTCTTGGCATCAAAGTCAGTCATTGTAAGATTCAGTTAAAGCAACTGCTTGGTTTCCCAAGAGAAGAAAAATCAGGAGAATATTATATTCTTTCCCTTCATTTTTTTCCCTTCTGTACCCAATTAAATTTTTTTGAAAGTCAGGTTTATTGAAGTATAATTTCGAATATATTCACCGATGTTTAGTTGTATAAATCTGTGAATTTTGACAACTAGTTACGTAATTGCCACCATAAACAAGATAGACAATATTTCTTATATTCAAAAATTTCTCTTGTTCCTTTATAGGCAATCTCTTACCATTACCCTCTGCCCCTAGCGATCATGTTTTCTGTTACTTTCATTTTCTCTTTTACAGAATGAAATGGAATCATCCAGAGTTTTGAGTGCAGCTTCTTTCACAAATGCACAATGGCTTTAAGATTCATCTACCCTACCGCATGCGTTAGCAGTTCATTCCTTTTTATTGCTGAATAAAAGTTTTTTTAAACTTACCTGACTAGGATCTCTAGCACTATGTTGAGTAGGAATGATGAGAATGGGCAACTCTGCCTTGTTCTCAACCTTGGGGGAAAAGCATTCATTCTCACCGTTAAGTATGACATTAGTTCCAGGTTTTTCATAAATACCCTTTATGAAGTTAAAAAAATCCTCAGCAAACACAAGAATTCTCTGAAAATTTTGCTGAAAATTTTTTCAACAATGCATGTTGAATTTTGCCAAATTCTTTCTGTATATATAGTGAGATTTTAAAATAATTTTTCTTGAGTATATAAATGTAGTGAATTACACTGATTGATTAGCGAATGTTAAATCAACTTTGCATTCCTAGAATATACACCATTTGTTCATGATGTATAACCTTGTTTATATATTGCTAGATTCTGTTTGCTAATATTTTGTTAGGATTTTACATCTAGGTTCATTGCATATTGATCTATAATTTTCTTTTCTTATAATATCTTTGCTTGAGTTTTGGTATTAGGGTAATAATGCAGGTCTTATGAGTTGGGAAGTGACTCCTCATCATCTATTTTCTGGAAAAGTTTCTGCAGAATTTGAACTATGTCTTCCTTTAATGTTTCATATAATTCACAGATGAAGCCATTCAGGTGTGGAGTTTTCTTTGCTGGAGGGTTTTTAATTAGAAATACTATTTCTCTGTTAGATATAATATTATTCTGGTTATTTATCTTGAGTGAAATTTGATATTTTGTGTTTTTCACAGAATTGTTCATTTCATCTAAGTTAAATTAGCTGGCAAATAATTCATAATACTCCCTTATTAACCTTTTAATGTATATGGATGGGATAGCTTGTCTTTTCTCTCTCTCTTTCTCTCAATCACTTTTAATGATTCTTTCAGAGAACCTACTTCCAACTTTCAGTTTTATTTTCTTGTTTTTATTTTCAATTTCATTAATTTCTACTATTATGTTTATTTATTTATTTTTGTTAATTTATATTCTACTGTTATGTTTATTATTGCTTGCATTCTGCCTACTTTGGTTTAATTTGCTCTTCTTTTTCCAGTTTCTTTTCTTTAAATTTATTTTAAATTAATTATTTATTTACTTCTGGTTGCATTGGGTCTTCATTGCTGCATGTGTACTTTCTCTAGCTGCGTCGAGTGGGGGCTGTTCTTTGCTGTGGTGTGTGGGCTTCCCATTGTGATGGCTTCTCGTTTCAGAGTATGGGCTCTAAGCGCGTGGGTTTCAGTAGTTATGGCATACGGGCTCAGCAGTTGTGGCTCACGGGCTTAGCTGCTCCATGGCATGTGGGATCTTCCCAGACCAGGGCTCGAACCCATGTCCCCTGCATTGGCAGGTGGATTCTTAACCACTGCACCACCAGGGAAGTCCTTCAATTTCTTAATGAAGAGCTTGAGGTCACTGACTTTACTCTTTTTTAATATAAGCATTTAATGTTATAAATTTCCCTCTAAGCATTGCTTTAGCTGCATACCACAAATTCTGATTTATTTCATTCAATTCAAAATATTTTCTAATTTTCCATGTGGCTTCCTCTTTGACCTATGTATTATTTTTAAGGTATGTTATTTAATTTCTAGATATTTGGGGGTTTTCCAGAGATCTTTCCATTTTTTATTTTTAGTTTAATTCCATTAGTCAGAGAACACAGAAACTTTTAATCAAAGTCAAAATAAGTTTGAAGTTTTATAGGAATTTTAAATAAAGTTAATGGAATGATAATTGACAGAAAGTCATACTGTACCAAAGCTGTATGCTTAAAAATGATAAAAATGATAAAATTTTACTATTCAATAAGCATCAAATATGAGAAGGTTAAAAGTCAATTAAAAAGAAAGATTTCTAGTATCAATATTTCTTTTATATTTAACAACAACAAAAAAAAGAATGCTCCATTCTAAGAATCCTAAATTTTTGAAGGTGGAAAGGATCTTAAACATCACCTGATCAATGATAACCTACTCTCATGGTTATACATTGAACACTTACACCTTTTTCTAACTCTGAAGTTTTACATTTTAATATCTAGCCTCTATAATTCTATCATTTTGCTATTATCTATTAAATCTGTATTTAACTGCATTCTAGGATCCTAAACCTTTCCTCTTTCGTTCAGTCTATCTGTTCCCTTCTGGATCATTTCTTTCCCGACCAATTCACAAATAAATGTGCCCACCATCTCAAGTATTTTCTAATCACGCCCTCTGAGCTTCTCTTCCTTGACTAACTCATTTAAATACTAATATGTCCCCTTTGTTTCATCTTGAGTCTTTTTGTTTGTTTAAGTTAGGTAAGTTAACAAGGTAACGTCATCTATAAACACGTTTTTTTTTTTTTGCGGTTCGCGGGCCTCTCACTGCCGTGGCCTCTCCCGCCGCGGAGCACAGGCTCCAGACGCGCAGACTCAGCGGCCATGGCTCACGGGCCCAGCCGCTCCACAGCATGTGGGATCTTCCCGGACCGGGTTCCTGGACCGGGGCACGAACCCGTGTCCCCTGCATCGGCAGGCGGACTCTCAACCATTGTGCCACCAGGGAAGCCCTACAAACACGTTTTATAACTGATAATTTCAAATATCAGTTTCCACTGATCTGGATGTGCTACAGGCACCTCAATTAAACATATCTTAAATTGACATCTTTCTGTATTCCCCATCTCCAAGAAAAGAAAGCTCTTCTTCCTCCTGTATTTTTTCTCAGAGGAACGTACAGAGCCTTGCCTTTACTATCTTCACTGTCTCACTGCCTCCACTGCTCAGAGATAATACTCTACAATGGACAGCAACAGAGGAGGGGACAGACTATCATCCAAATAAATGACTGAACCCTATCTAAATTATATATGTTTTAGGTTTTATATATATAATTTAAATAATATATATATAAAACCTAAAACTTAATCAAGCACAAATAATTAAAAGTCAGATTTCTAAGTATTCCAATTCCTTTTAAAATGTAAATCAGATTTATGACTTTTTTGTTAAAAACTGGCCAATGGCTCCCATTTCACTTAAAGCAATGCCAAAGTCTTTACAATGTCCCAAGGTAGGAAAAATTATTATATTTCAGTGACTTATGTAACCAAAGCTCTAAGAACACAAATAGGTACTCAATAAAATAATTGCTAAATGAATAATTTCCAATATTTGGGTAAGATCTAAAAAAGAGAATATTCTTGGCATATCAAACAATGGTGAGCAGCAGCAACATTAGGACACTAGATACTTGCTCACTTAAATTCATAAGTATTTTTGTACCATATTTGATAAATTTCAGTAATAACTGGAACAGATCACTGCTACCTATTATAATACTTTCCTTTATCCATTAATTTTACTTTATTTGAGTCGAGGTAGTATTTAAAAGGAGGTACATTTTTTATGCCATGTAATAAGAATAAAGCCACTACTTCTGCTCCCTTGTGATTTTCACTAAATTTTAAAATCCTGAAACTAGAAAAAATGGTAACCCTTTCATAGGTGAGGCTTTAGAACATCTGTATTATCAATCTCAATGAACTTACAAAAAGATACCTTTTAATTTTAAAATTAATTGTATTTTGCATAGAAATGAGTCCTAAAAATCTGAATTTATATATAGAAGCCAAATAGACTATACAACCAAATAAAGGGTAAAGCAATGCTTACCCTCCTCCACCCACACCAAAAAATGCTTCAAAAAACGGTCAATCACCTTGTCATGCTTCCTTGTTTGGGAAAGACACATTAGTCCAAAACAGTGCAAGACTAAGATATAAATATATACAAAATTCACATGATAATTTTTTAAGGCAAAGAAATATAACAAGGTTAAAACTTTATTCCCAGTCTTCAATTCTAAATGCTGGATGGATGTTATTATAAAGAAACCTTTCAAAGAGCACATTTTAAGCTACTCAGTAAATGATTTCACTGTAGCAATCAAGAACAGATAGCTACATAGAGGAAAAATGAAAACCCCAACTGTCTTAAGCTATAAGAATAGGTGTTTGTGGCTTTAGATTCAGTCATTATAGACAGCTGTGAAAGTACTTTATCTCACTAATCTTAAACTGAAAGAAAGATGTATTTTGGCAAGCTGTGCTAATGACCCAAAACATTGTGTTAAAGACATGTATGTCAAGGTATATGTGAAGAATAATGAATAAAATTATTTCATAAAATGTTAGTGTGGACAAGAATCAATATTTTTCAAAATTACTTCATAAAGTAAGTAGACATTTAAGTAGATCCTCTATATCCTAAAGTTTATACTTATGTAGCTGTTTCAAGTAACTAAATTCCTTGCTTAGCACCGACCTCAAGAACCATTTCAAAGGACTGAAACGTACTAAGAGCTCTCCCTAACTAAGTTTGTGAGGATTTTTTGGCATGACCTGATAAAAGGTTCACAAAATTACTCAAATGGCCTCTGGAAATTATACTGCTCTTTTCAAGCTGTAATTAAGTAACTCTTACTCTGAAATAATTTTACTAGACATACATAAAATCACAATCATGAAAATACATGCCTAGGAAAAAAACCTCAAACTTTGTCCTATCTTGGTTTCCTCAGTGAAATTTTACTTTTTAAGTTCACTGATTTTTTTGTCTGCTGGCAGACAAGAAGTAGCAGGCATGCAGTTTGCGTCACATAGTGTTTCCACAAAAGTTTTGTTTCCATCCTCGGAATAGGACTATTTTGCAGTGAGTTAACACAAATATGAAATTTAAATATCTTAAATTACAAAGATTAAAAATTAATTATCGTTTACATTATTAAAAGAATCTTCACGGCCAATTCAACTCACTAGATTTTCTTAGCTAATTAATTTGGATGTGAGTCTTAATAATGAGATCCGTAACTCCTGGTTGATAGGATCTATGTCTTTACTAATCTATTTCTACCATAGCACTTCACACATCAAATGTCACAGACATAGCATATTTTATTTACTACATTTAAAATGTTTGAAAGAAACTAATACATTCAATTTTCAGAAAAAGCTTTGTAAGCGTTCTCTAACTAAAATGTTCTATTTCTCTGCTGGTTATCAAGAACTCAGGATGCATTCTGAATAGCACTCTTTTAGCCTCCAACTCCCCAACAAACACTCTAAACTGAGCAGCTCTGAAATAGTTGTTAGCTCTTCTGTTGCTAATATATCCTACCCACAGTAAGAAGGGTTCTTGTGGTAGAAGATGGAAAAGCAGTTATTATGCAAATACCACTGGTCTTATATTCTTATAGTCATATAGTAAATACCGTTTACATTATGGAAATCAAGGTTTATGCAATGTTTATGGCATAGACAATTGTGCTATAACACAATAAATGCATCCTGATGAACCTCACATTCTGCAAAATAGCACATTAAAAATAATATGACTTAGGAAAAAAATAGGACTAGGGACATTCCACTCAAAACTTAAGCAACTCTAATCAGAACACCACAAATAAAGAAATATGTCTTAACTTTTAAAAGAAAAGAGAACCCTGTTACAGCACTTTCAAGAAAGAACATTTAGCCAAACTAAGCCAAGACAAAGAAATTCAGGTGAATGAGAATCACATTAAATATATTATTTACTCTTTGACTTGGGGTATTCAAGTGTGTTAGTATACTTTACATTCAGCTTCTATTATCCAGTGGTACAAAACCTAAAAATATTGGAAAAACCATGTATGAACCAAAGTACCCTCAGCCTTATATTACTGCCATCATTCACCTTAGATATCCATATGTATGATCTAGATCAACACATTTTTGAAATTACCCCAGGAAAACAAATATAGACTAGAATTGTCCCAAGCAAACTGAAACATGGTCACTGCATCTATTTAATAATTGTACGTGAGCATTCATTTGCTTTAAATAAACATTCAATGGAGCAGAACAGTTTTACTAAAATATCACTGACTTTGATCCATTACATAATCATGATAATAAAGTAATATAAATTATTATTTAATTAGCAATAAAATATTTAAGTCTATACACCGAACTTCTTAAATTACCCAAACACATCATTTACTTTAGTTTCTCTTTGCAAATGAAAATCCCATTTGTTGCACTGCAAATGTACACCCAACAAATTAACTGAATAGTTATGGGCACTATGTTCCATTTGATAAAACGTTAGATTATTTAAGAATATGTCTATTTGACACTCAAAAGCTCAAGACTTCCTAAGAAATGTGTCTAAGTTGTCTATAAGATATGCTGGCAAAATGGCTTTGAAATATATGCATATGCAAAATCTCATCCCAAATCCATATTTTTGTAAAAGAAAAAAGACAATTTGAATGTTGAAAGGCATATGATTTATAATTAATAACTTCAGACGTAATTCCTTAGTATAAATAGTCCAATATCAGAGAAAGAAAAAAATTAAGATAATTTACTTTAGCATACTACAGCTTCACCCCAAATCACAAAGGAGATTAAACCAAAATTATAAAATTCCTTTCACTGGACATCCGGCCCCCACCACATATCCCCCAACAAAATCAAAGCCATCCTTTCCCAAAATGATACCCCAATACATTCTCCAATGAATTACATAATAAATGAGATGAGTCAGAAACAATACAAAGTTTTAAAACTATGAAGGTAAAATATACTAGCTAAGGAAGGTGACCTAAAACTTACATAAAAAGATATATAAGAATTTGAAGAGTCTGCTATCAAAAATCTTAACAAACTCTTCTGTGAGCAAATCCAAGAGAAAGTAGCTATAGTACATTTTAAAAATTCCCCATTCTCTTCCCAACACATCTCCTTCTATTCATGGCTCCATTTGCCTCAAATTATGGCAACAGGACATCAGCAATTATACCACAGCTATAGAAATTATTTCCACACTTGCCCCGGGCCCTTCCCCGTAGGCCGCTAAAAAATGTAGCCTCCCTCTGCAGGTGCCCATGCATGTTCATAGGGCAGGAAGAGGCGGCGGGGGCAGAAGGAGAGGGAGACAAGAAAAGTGGGAGGAAAAGAAAGGGGGGGGG